>NC_133346.1:17971332-18071332 GCF_030506205.2 Paramisgurnus dabryanus | reverse complement strand
AAAAATCCTAGAAGGACAAAAAACCCTAGGGATAGGAAGCGGGTAAGCGGATTAAACTGGTTCAGCCGGTGGTCGTTGGTCGCGCATCGGCTGGGCATCACGTTGAAGGACACAGACACAGACATTTAATAAAGTTTTACTTACCGCCCCATTTGAATGAAATCCAGCTTTAAACAAACATACACGCACAACTCCGCCGCTACCCCGGACAAACAAACTATATCCATTGTATCCATAATGCTGTGTTCTTTGGGAAGCTAAACAAGCTTGAATTTCCCTCACAAATAACAAAACACTTCTGGTGACGTTGATTTCGTGTCAGCAGTTTTTTGGTGTGTGCGTGCGCTGTTCAGGTTAAAATGCCCATATAAGGACTTCCACTGTACTTCCTGCACTGAAATT
Source organism: Paramisgurnus dabryanus (assembly GCF_030506205.2). Lineage (NCBI taxonomy): Eukaryota > Metazoa > Chordata > Actinopteri > Cypriniformes > Cobitidae > Paramisgurnus > Paramisgurnus dabryanus. Next base: position 18,070,930 of record NC_133346.1, on the reverse strand, counting down.
GCCCATAAAAGAAATAAAACAAGATTTTTACATATGAATCTCTCATGTACGAAAAAATCTCTCTTTCCGAAACTTGTACAAACCTTGACCTTGAAGTGCATTTGGCTCAAAAATGCTTAGGTTTAGCATGAGAAATCCCACTTTTTAACAGTGTCAGAATGCATGAAATAGCTTTACACCCCCTTCCCTCTTTAATAATGTTGCTTCAAACTCTGCTCTCTTTCACACTTTCATCTTCCTTTCCTTTTTGCTATGTGACTTCTGTATAACCTCTCCATCAAACCTTGGCTTTTGACACCTCTGCAGCCACACAGTAAGAGTGGTGGAGCAAGCAGTAGCATAACTGCAGGCTAACAGGCAACAGGTGCTTTCTGCAAGGTTCCCCTATCTGCCTCCCAGCAAGGTGCCTTGGGGAAAACTGTGCTTAAAAGCAACAAACAGAATAAAAACATCAAGCAGCACACTTAAAAATACATCACGACAGTCAATCGAATGCTAATTTATTGGCTTTCTTTCTTCTTACAGTACAAACAGGCCTTTAAGCGAAACCGATATGAAGAAATGATGTGTCTGTGAGGTTGTTATCCAGCATCAAAGCGTCGTTGGGAGGCCGGGCGAGCGAATGCATTCTCTGCCATTCAGCTCAAATTGCATGCAGCTGTGCTGTCAGCTCGGTCAGGTAGAGGATTCTCACGAGTTAAATATAGTAACCAGCTGGCTTCATCCGGTTATGCTTCGACATGTCTCTAACCTACTGATGTCACGCAGCCAAACCCCGGCCGAGCATCCGAACGCATGCCAAGACAAAAAGCACAAAGCACACGCATCCCCAACCCGTCTGATCACCGCTATATTATATTTGAGAACGGCACAGCGTAGCATGAATACTTCATGGATTTATACAGCAACATGCTCACCGACGCGCACACACACACCTTCATTTCTCACGGTTGCCTACGCACACCCACACTTCATATTCTGTTCTCTGCCAAACTGACAGAAAAAAATCTGTATTGCCGCACGCATGCATTTCAAAGCGACCTATTGAAAACGGTCTGTCTCTGTGAATTAGAGGGAATGCATGTACTCTGCAAAGTAAACTAATGTATAAAAATAATGGCTGCATGCACAAGGGCAGAAAATGTTATTCAGGTCCTTTTAAAGAAATCCCTTACCCATAAATGAAAATTCAGTTTTGTTCTGTTGAACACAAAAGAAACAAATTCTATGCAGCTCCTGCCAAGGATAGTTCACGGTAGCTGTCAAGCTCCAAAAAGAATAAAACGCCAAAAAAAGAATGAAAATAGTCTTTTAAAGCCATATGATTTGGTTTGAAATACTGAAGTATAAGTTTCACGCATCACTTTTCATAACTGCCCTCGCAAGTACCAATTCAGTTTTGTCCTTCAGTGACATCAACGTACACACTTTTTAATAACAAAAAGTTTCTCACAGAAAACTACTGCATGCCTTTCGAAAACTTGCATATAAAAAGTCATATGAATTTTTTTTTTTGATAATTCTTAAGAAGCCCCAGAGTCTTTATAAGCACACGATGTATAAAGGACCTGCATTTCCATTGCATAAAAAATCTTCTTCCTGAGAATTCCAATAAAGCAAAAAAACAACATGTGGATTTGTGTAAAGGCGAGTTAATAATTATAGAATTTTCCCTTTTTATATAAATATATATATATATATATATGAAGACTTTGGTTCAAAAACGCAATAAATACATTTTGACTAATTTCGGTAAAAACGTGTTTTCTATATCTAGAAAGTAAAAAGATGAAAACAGGGTTCCCACACCTTTGTTTACTTTTAAATTCAAGGACCTTTCAAGGACTTTCTAGATCCAGTACCCTCAAATTCAAGGACTAAATGTGAGGACACATTTCAAGTGAGAGCAAGATTACATCGAGTTACCTTTTAAGATACATTATTACAGTTTCTTTTCGAGGGAACTCGCGCTGCGTCACTGCCGTGACACTTTGGGCACGCCTCCAGGGGTAAGTGCGTCTGAATGTGTACATCAAATTCAACCAATGGTGACGCTTAACGACCACAGATATGTACACTAGATGTCGCCTTGGCTACGGCAGTTCATTGGACCGAATGGGTCAACTAGAGCCGCCATCTTGAAACAGGGGAACCCCGCATCAGCGTCATTGCAGGCAATGGTGTAACGGAAATAAAATCACCATAAATTGTCATGAATGCGATTTGCTTGGTTTTCTTTTGGTTCGTTTCAACAGTCAGACATGTATTTAGCATTGAGCCCAGAAAAAAATGAAAGTTTTGAAATTATGAAAATCTACTTTTTCTAACTATAATGCATAGTGTTAGTAGGCCTTACATCCATACGTAGCACAAATGTCCGGCATCATCCATGAATTCGAAGTACAGGCGGAGATAGCAGCTTTACCTAGCTACTTCCAATGACAAGACCCCTGTTCTAAGATGGCGGCGGTTTTGACGCATGCTTAGAACCCCAAGGCGACATATATATATCTATGCTTAACGACAAAGACAGGGTGACGCGGGAGTAAATCGCTATCTGAAATATTGCCAAATATGGCAAACTGGGATGCAGGAAGTATGGCAAGGGAGACACAGCAGATTTTACTTTTTGTTAACATTTTAAAGTAGCTTTCTTCTCAGGCCAACTTTGTGGGGCGGCGCCCCAGCACCCCCTATTGACCAGCCCCCACTGCTGACAAGATACAATACTGATTTTGGCGGTAAGTAATTTTTTTAAAAATGGCGTTTTGGAACCAAACTCTTCATATTTATAAATAGAAATACAGTGAGGCACAGCACTTGTTGACTGACAGTTGATTCAGGTATTCTATAACCTGGGATGGCAGACAGAAGCACAAAGTAAAACTATCAAGTCAAACAGTTCATTAATCATTGAAATGGAGATGGTGAGGGAGTGACTTCACTCAATATAAAAGATAAATGGACAGGAGTTTAAATCTCCATCAGCCAGGATACTGTCTATAGGCTGCTTTCGACCAAAACAAAGCTAAGTAAGTGAGAATTACATTCGCTTTGTGGGTTTATATTATATAGAATATATAGAATGTATTATAGTATTATTATATTAATATTTATATTTCATTTAAACTAATTTAATAATTAATAACACATTATATTACAATACACTTAATATAATTAATTCTACGGAGGATTTCCATTTCCTCCTGTTTCTGATTGCAAAGCTATCGCATGCCCTCAATTGAAACGCATATAGATTGCATCATGAAAATTTCATGTCGTTTTAAGGGCAACAGCAGTCAAACTTGCCAACCCTATCCTGTTGTGTTACACAGCAGAACCACAGGAGAGTAAATAATGAAACAATACTCATTTTAGTGAAAACAGCCACACTGCATTCGCTTTAAATCGTTGAACGCATTTTGGACAGCTGTCTAATCTCAACCGAGTCTCCGGATTTTAAGAGTTCCCGTCACCTGTCAGCTTGCCATCCTTGCTTTCTGATTTCGAGCCAGCGGGAAGATGGCGGTTCAGGCACTCTGCATAATTCAGAGCTGTCTTTAGATCCGTCACATTACAAGCATCCTCGCCAGACTCTGTTCAAACAAAACAGCCGAATTCACGGCCCGGGCGGCGGCACTCCGACAGGGAGTAGATGGCACCGGGTGTATGACTGACAGCTGTTTTGGGTCAGCGCGACAGACTGTTTTGTAGAAAATTCATGAGTACCATACTGAGTAAGGTGGGTTAGTTTGTATACAGTATGAAGCATGCACTGACCTGCCATGTGTGGAGGACAGGTAACAATGACAGCATTACAAGTGAACGTGCCTGCAGATGTCTTAACTTCTACATTCTCTGAATTCTGTAAGAAAAAAAACACACATTACAATTAATACAATTGAAGAGACAGAGAGAATACATGCTTATATGATGATGTTGAGATGGACCGAATCGGCAAGGACGCTGACATAATGGCACACTTAAGAAAACTGTGGCTTACACAATAATAAAGACTGAACATGAGGAACATGCAGCATACAGCACTCAGTCAAGTGGAAGGCGTGTTATATTATTAATATGACTTTCTATCATCATTCCCTTCCTCAGATCATTTCACAAACATATAGCCTGAGGCTTTCTCACTGATGGCCAAAGTGAGATATGGATGAGGGCTATCTGTTATGTGTGTGTGACCCCTAAAGGTGTCACAGGCGTTTAAGCATGCCATTTATGATAGAGAACAGCTACCAAAACTTATATCTGTTGCTATGTTTTTTGGAAGAGATTCCTGTACTGTCACAGGTCCAGTTTTGCATTATGGGGTGTTTTGGCTACTTGACTCAACGTTTTGTACTGTATATTTTGTTCTTTTCGTATATTTGTATATTTTGTTCTTTCCCAATTCTTTTGGGCTGACAGACCCTTCATCTACATGAGCAGAAGCACTTAATGTCCTGACCTCTGTAATATTTGTGTGAGTCTGTTATTAATTATTACTAGCGATGCACCAATGTATCCGCCTATAATCTGCAGATAAAAGCTTAATTTTTCCCACTTGCAAATGTAGCTTGGAAGTAAAGACGTTGAGGTTGAGAGACAATGGTGTAGTTTGCTTAGCCTAAGGTAAGCTTTCAATTTATATTAAAGGTGCCAAAGAATGCATTGAAAAAATTTTTACATTGTTATCGGATATCTACATAGAATGTATGCGAGTTTATTAAGTGCAAAAATTGAACATGTCTATTTACAAACCTAGAATTTGCCCCCAAAATGAAATGGTTACCTTATTTGAACAGACTGATCTCACGGAAAGTCGTGTTATAGTCACAAAATATTTTATTAATTTTTTTTTGTCCATGGAATGAAATTCAGCTTTGTTTCGTGCCTTCAGCATACATTTCTATAAATATTTTTTCATTTTATGTATTGTTTTCTTATTGTTTTTTCCTATTTTTTACCATTGTCGCTTGAGATTGGTTAGAATCACTTTCTGTTACATTTTTAGACATTTTAACTCTAACCCCAACTGTGATGTTTTTTAGTGTTTTCCAATCAAAACACTGTGCGCGAGGTGAAAATTATTAATTATTATACCACGGGTCTGTTGAATGCTGTATTCTGATTGGCTGAGAAATGTTCAGTGGGTATGCATTAATTTCTGATAACCCCACACCTAACTTGTCAAATGTCTTAAAAATAGGCACCCGAGCAATGTTTGTGGTAACCGTGGTATAAGAGGAATAATTGACTCCGGTCCTTTGAATTATTTGAAAATAATGCACACCCGCTTCGCGTGGTGCCGCATTGCACCTTGGGTGTGCATTATTTTCTTATACTGTAATTCAATGGCCCGTCATCAATTAATCCTTACTTAATCCCTTTTTGTTTAACTTTATTAGTAACAATTGGCAGTTTATTGCAGTATATTTGCGTTCATTTATTTATTCCGGTATGGTGAATATTCGTAGATTGAAGGCTCTTGCGCTTGTGTTTTCAGTAATTAAAGGCTCTCTAAGCGAATCTGCGAGACGTTAGTTATTGTTGACGTTTGAACTGTTTTCAAACAGACGGAGCGTAGCTAACTCCTCCCCCTACCTTCCGTGCTTTCATGAACGCGCCCAACCCCCACCCCCAAATCCTTTTTGTCGTTTATTGGCTGGAATACTTTGTTTTGTTTTGTGATGCTAGGTTTGGCCACTATGTTGATATTGTCGTTTGAAGCCTGGGCTGTCTACAGAGATCGCGTTTTTTTACAGTTTGATCAGCGGACAGGCAGCAAGCAGATAGTGAGGAGATGTTTCCGGTATGTAACAAAAAATGTTTTATGGTCTAAAACGCTTCAATTCACTTAGAGCACCGTTAAAAGGCAAAAATACTGGATACAAGATGTGTGCACCTTTTTTGTTATTTGATGATTTTTATGACCTATAACAAAATGTAACAAAAACATAAGTTAGCCTATAACATATATAATAATATACAGTATATAATAGGTTAAAGTAAAATCTGGCCCTTGAAGAAGAGTAGTTGAAGACCCCTGATCTTTGCCTAGATAAATATAGTTTTACAATCTATAGCACCTTTAAACGCATTTCAACTTCAAAATGTATAAAAGTTCTGTTCATCTGCGAATATCTTGTTGGACAAAATGTGTAAGTGTCATAAACTTCTGTTAAACACAGAGCTTATTTTTTGTGATAATCCAAAAGTCTATGTGAAAACTCAATGGGCTTTTTGGCGAGGGAACCAGTGTCCCACTAACTTCCAGGTTGGCTTACAAAAATACACCACCCCTGCGGCACTCTATTGGACATCGGCCAATTGTTTAAAGGGGGGGTTCAATGGTATTTCAAGCATTCTGACTTATTAACACAGTTATAGAGTTGTTTCCTTATGCTAAACGTAGGCAAAAAAGTACAGAGTATTTCTGTGCCGAATGCACTTCGCCAGGGTTCGTACAAGTTTCGGAAAGTTTTTTTCGATTACAGGTCCAACTGACGTTTCAGGGGTTTTCTATACGTATCACTTCTTTATATGGGCACTTCCCCCAGAAAACCCCGCCCACCCGTCAATCAGCGGGAGGTGCTAGAGCTTGCAAACTTCTTATCACGCCACTCAGCTTTGTTTAATTTCAAAACTCAACAATGGGACGAAAGAAGAAGTGTGTTTTTGGATGTAAGGAGAAGAAATCCAGCCTAATGAAACAATGGATATAGTTTATTATCCGGGGTAGCAGCGGAGTTTTGCGTGTGTGTTTGATGCGGTGGATTTTCCCAACCGCGTCATGACAAGGTGCACGCGGTAAGTAAAACTTCTGTCTTATGTTGGAAATAGTCACGTGCATATTATATAAATGACACGAACATGTACTGAATCATAAGTTAAAACAGTGTTGTATAGTGTTGCATGACTCGTACTCGCTCCTCCCGCGGTATAACTCCTCCTTCTTCATTTTTTTCGTTCGTTATCAGAAAGATTCGGTAAAGCTAATCTTTCTTTTATAAATCTGATTCAACTAAAGACTCTTCGGAGATATAAAGGATGTCATACTACTCTATAGGTACTCCAGATTAACATCAGAAATGCAGAAACAGCGTGTGTTACGTGAGCTTTAAAACCAGCCAATGATCAGGGCAGATTAGATTTTGGGAATCAAAAGGGGTTGAAAAATGCATCAGAAGTCTTGTATAGGTGCATCCCTAGTTATAACTAGAGAAAACTGTTTTATCGTCCAATACCGATTATTGGCCGATAGGGATGGGACGATTACCGGTTTCACGATTAACCACGATAAAATGTCCTGACGGTTAGTATTATCGTTTAAAAGTGAATTATCATTACAACCGTGTTTGATTACCGTGTTTTTAAAAACTTGCTTTATAATTATGATATGAAATTTTCATACCGTCCCATCCCTATTGGCCAAATATTGGTGCATCTCTAGATATAACCCATCTGATTTAAAGTAGATTGTTTCTATATTAGCCTACATTTTACATTTACACTTCTCTATTAATGTTACCATGTAATCTGAAAGTGTTATACTATGTGGGCTTTTACAGTATGTTTCTATATAACCAGCAAGCAATTTTCTATTTAAAAGACGTCTAATTGCCGTCCAAACACAACCCAAACGTCTATGCTAAAACAAGGCAAATTAAGAGTCTCCAAAAAAGTAACTAATTGCATTACTTAGTTACTTTTCATGCAAAGTAATGCTTACACTTACTTTTTCTTACTTGGCTGAGGCTTGATCTCTTTCAGGCCTTGCAGGTGTTTTTTATGATCGCAAAACTGTCAAGCTCTGGCCTGCCATCTCTGTTTCTAACTCAAACTGTTCCCGCTCAGACGCAAAGAGTACGTTAATATGTTCAGTTTAATTCAGTACATTATTTTATTTTTAAATTGAATGAATTAAACTCGCATTACTTTTTTTTAAAGTAACTGAAATATTAATGTGTACATTTATAAAGTAATGCGTTACTTTCCTCTTTACTTTAGAAAAGTAATATTATTACGTAATGCGCATTACTTGTAATGCGTTACCCCCAACAATGCATCTAACAATACCCCCAAAATAATTAAATAAATTGTGAGATGTTTGATATTTCATCAAGTTATTTTGGCAAAACCGACATGTAACCAAATTCAAGTTTCATTTGGCCAGAAATGTGTAACTTATAGCCGGACTGTATCAGGCAGGTCTATAGTTAACCAAGATAGATAGTGAAATAATTTGATAATGTTTCGATTTACCTAATGTATCTACTGTCTATACTCTGCATTTACTCTGTAAAGCTGCTTTACAACAATGCATAGCTGTGAAAAGCTCTTAGAAAATAAACTTGAATTGAACTTTAAACACGGCAATTTTTCCAATTACGTTTGGTGCCGCTATGAAAGTTACATTTATGTGCTGATTAAGGACGTCGTTTTTGTCTCGCACAAGATTTCGCACAGCTTCAGTTCAATAATGAAAATCAATAGACTGATGGATTTAAAATGTTGCCCTTTCAATTTTGCTCTGATTTAAAAAACCTCTTGCTGTTTCCTCTTGATAGCTTTTTAGTAAGTTGAGCGGCATTAGAAGTGTGCAGCATACGGGGAACATTAGTGAGAAAGTATCCAACCCTGAATTGAACTTGCATCACCAACATGAGCACTCATTGTTTAATCCGTTACAGAGATCACACCTGTTTTCAAACTCAATTTTAGGACAAATCGCCGTAGTCTATATATAGAAGATAAAAGTCATTAAGTTCCTCTTGTTAAACAGTGGGGGTGAGTAAAACTTTATACTCAGAGATGCCGATGTAGCACCATTAAGGCGGCTAATGGATTTTACCGCTCTACGTGTGAGAGCGACATTATAGGCTAATTCCCTGATGTGACTCAAAGGCTTTCAAAAGATTTTGTTTCACCAAATCGCAAATGAGAGCGATCTAATGGAGTGGATTTGATTAAGGTCATCCAAATATTTTAGCGATGACAGGCACTTCAGCTTACAAAACTATATAATATAAAAAATAGTAAGAGAGGTATAGGTGGATGCAAAAGAAGCACCTACATTAAATTAGGAAAATCACAAAGCAGAACTGGTGTCTAAATACATTTCTTGTTTAAAGGAAAAGAAGTTATCACATGCACCGCTGGTTGAGATATGCTTGTTATCTTTATGTCAACCCTCTGCCTTGATAGAGTCTTTACCTGACAGATGGTCATTACAGGGGAACTCAGACGAACTCGATCTTTTCCGATCTGCTCCACCAGCTTCTGTGACAGCTGCTGAGTGCCACCCTGTGAAAAGAATGAGTATTACATCCATATCACCCACAGCTGTCATCTTAATATACAACAACACAACAGCACCTCCATTTACTGAGAAACAGATGTTTGTGCTGCACTATGATTCCCCGAGCTTCTCCTGTCACAGTGAATCTGAAATAACTTTATTCATTTACACACGTGCATTATTTGGCAGATGGGTTTATCCAAAGCATCCTCCAGTGCATATATATATATATATATATATATGCACCCCAACCATCACAGAAACCTACTTCACATTTTCAAGAAACATCATTCTGTTTGATTTACAAGCTTGTTTCCACATGGGTACCTCAAAATGTCCACACAAGGTCACAAAAATACTAGTATTACTATCTTTGTGAGGACAATTGGTCTCCACAATGTGATAATTGCCAGGTACACACACAAACACACATACACACACACACACACACACACACACACACACACACACACACACACACACACACACACACTATTATATTATATATTACATTCAATCATTTTATATGGGGTTTGCAATTTCTGAGTACAACCCTGTTACCAAAATATAGGCCACATATAAATAGTTTATAAGCCTGAATTGTGTGATTACCAATTTTCTAAAAAAAATATACAAAATTACTTTGATAAGACGAAGTCATGAATGAGATTGAGACTAACATTGCTTTAATAGATCTTCTATATGCTGCAATAATTATAAGGTTATATAGGCTAATATTATGCAATCCCCAATGGTTAAAGTTACACAACTGATCCAGTGATAAACAATCAGTCACTGGTTTCAGAAATATAGGTGAGAGAGAACTAGAAGATAAACGGCTCAAAAATGTGCTTTTGCAATTTCATGTACCTTTACCCTACATCGACGGCTGCTATCTTATGCTATTGCAAAGTTCCCAGACAAGTCAGCACACACAAAACTACAGTCCAGACTTATTAAGCATTCATATGAATGTGTTAAAAAACTAGAAAATTGTTCTGAAAATTGGTTGAAATGGGCTTTGTGAGATCTGTTGTGTCTTGTGACAAAGTCTCTTGGTTCAATTTTGTCCCATTTCAGAGAAACGTGTGCCAAAATTGCAGTAACATGTTTGACTGACTGGTGTAAAAAATTTTATGGGCATTTTTCTCGGTTTCAGTGCATTAAGTTAGTAGCGCAAAAGGTTAAAAGTCACACATACTGTAATATAAAATGTATAGCTTTTAATGCACTGTAAGTCGCTTTGGATGAAACTTTCTGCCAAATGCATGAATGTAAATCAATGGCCAAGCTTTTATAATACAAACCAATAGGTTTAAGTAGACTTTTTTTAATATGTAAAATAAATATTTGGTGTCCCCAAAGTGAAGTATGTTAAGTTCTAGCTCAAAATACCATATAGATAATTTATTATAACATATTAGAATTGCCACTTTGTAGGTGTGTGCAAAAATGTGTGATTTTTGGGTGTGTCCTTTAAAATGCAAATGAGCTGATCTCTGCACTAAATGACACTGGCGTGGTTGGATAGTGCAAATTAAGGGGCGGTATTATCCCCTTCTGACATCACAAGGGGAGCTCAATTTCAATTACATGTTTTTTCACATGCTCGCAGAGAATGGTTTACTAAAACGAATTTACTGGGTTGTTATTTATGACATTTTCTAGGTTGATAGAAGCACTGGGGACACAATTATAGCACTTAAACATGGAAAAAGTCAGATTTTCCTTGATATGTCTCCTTTAAACTCTGTAAGTAAAATTATTTTGTATTTTTCAAAATTTTTTCAAATTGAAATTTATTTATAGGTCCAGTCATTAACGTTGAATGCACAGTACCAATGGTTTACTTGTAATAAGTCACAGCTACAATATTATATTATAATATAGCAAAGCCTTGTGTACTTTGTGGCTTAATAAATGAAAGAAAAAAGATTAAAAGTAAAACATGTTAGACATCTCTAACCTTGACCCTAAACTCCTGAGCTGAACCGGGTGTGGCCTCCAACAGTTTTAGGGCGCCCCCTGCTGCAGCGGAGTACATGAGAAAGTAAAGGAAGGAGAGCTGCAAGGGTTCCATTCCAAACACGGCACGACTACACAAGCCCATCTCCTCTTTTATCTCTGCAAGGCAGATAAGTGAATATTGATAAGTATTAATGGGTTGTTTACAGCATCAAACGGCAAGACGTGCAAAACTCACCTGTGGTCCACACGTGTTGTTCCATGTAGGAATGAAGCGTCATGCTGTCATAAAGCTGTGCATTAGGAGAACTCATCGGATCCTCTACCGATACGGTCTTAGTGAGTCTATTAATCTAAATGACAGACACCACATTTTGGGTGGTTTTCAAACACCATATAATCCACTTAGATGCAATTTATTTCTCACATCTTTGCCTATTATGTGGAGCTATAAACGACGATGATGTCATTTATGACGTCAAGAGATTGGATAAAACCATTAGTTCAATCTCTGACCGCACTGTTTCTTAAAAATAGTAGCTATAAGAGCTTTCATATATCATTATTATCGCTGCAAGCACTCTGAAAGATCTACACTATGGGCTTATAGATGATTGTATAAAAATATGGATCATTAAGTAACCTTAACTCATCTTCCATTAAGATATGAAATGATTGTAATTAGTCACATCTCTTCAACTCTATAAAAAGGAAATATTCTTAAATTATTACAGACTGACACGTTGTCAGATGAGATGGTGGGGTTTATCTTACACGCCAGAGAAACTGGAGGAAATCCAACATAACCAAAGGGGAATACGATGGGATGCTAGAAGTGTAAGTAGTGATTTTGGCGCGCGGTCCACCCATGTGATGCACCTTCTTGCCCTTGGTGTATTGCGGGTAAACCTCCACACCAAATTCTCGTATAAGCTCCATAACATGGTGCTGTGAGCTAGAGAAGATGTGAGGAAATCAAATAAATTAAAAATAATGATATAGCACATTTAAAATGCAACTTTTGCACGTCCTAGGGCTGTTGGATCGATGCTTCAAAGCAGCTCTTTGTGTAACTTCAAATAAAATCCTGCTTTCTCTCATCTACAGTGAAGGGTCTTTAGCTATAGGCAATGGTTTATTGATCTCTGTGGTTTTGAGAATGTTGCTCTGGGTATTTTTTATGGTTTGTGTACTGTATAGAAAATACATTTTTACTGCTTGTAGGCTTGTAAGCTTAAAACAAGTTCTTTTTTATGTTTCAATTAATGCATAGTTTTAACAAGCCATACATAGGCTATACATTCTTTATGAAACAACAATGTTAATAGTAATTTAAAATAATTATAATTCTGTTGAAAATATTCTGGCTTAGTAAAATAGCTATACACATTGCGCGATAAACTGAACTGCGAGACACCAAATGCGCATGCGTGCATAGACAAAAACATCAGCGCAGCCGGCTCCTCCTCCTCCACACTTTTACAGTAAGCTTGTTTACAGATAATCGTGTACACGTCTAAAACCAACTTACCTGGCCACCCACTGACCCCCCATATCCCAAAGATCAGTGCCATCAGCGGCTGGTAAATGTTCACCTACGGTTCGTCCACCGACACGATCTATAATGCAGTAAATAAGAAAACAATGATGAAACGAATCATGAAAGAAACACATTACCTTTCTGAAGCTGTCTAAATCAGGTTCACTGTTGACGTTGCTACAGTTAAACGAAACTTTTAACTCCATAAATCAATTTCACAACGCACCTTTGGCTTCCAGCACGAGCACTTTCAGTTGTTTGTTTCTTTTCTGCAGCTCGCGTGCAGCGCTGAGTCCAGAGAGACCTGCGCCCACAATCACGATATCACACGATTCCTGTTCACACATCATGCACGAGCTGTTGCACAAATGCATCTAACGCTCCGATCTGACTGCAGAAAATAAGCCAGCAAGAGAAAGTTGAAAGTTCGCATTTATTATCTGATAGTTGATTTACATGACAGCTGTGGACATTATCCTGATAAAACTGAGAGAACGTGCAAGGGACACCGGAAGAAATCATAATAAGTTTCTATCGACCTCCCACTCGCCTTATTTTGCATACACTTTATTCTGCACGTACAAAAACCTGTTGTATACTTTAATATTTACTGTATTATTGTTGTAGTATATTATTATTGTTACACTTTGTTGCTGTTTACTATTATGTAATATTAATTATAATATTAATTGAAATTATAATAATTAATTGTAATATTAATGCTGTAGTATATAGTTATTGCTACACTTTGTTGTTGTTTACTATTATGTAATATTAATTGTAATTATTATAATAAATTGTAATATTAATGTTGTAGTATATTATAGTTATTGCTATACTTTGTTGCTGTGTACTATTATGTAATATTAATTATAACATTAATTGTAATTATTGTAATTAATTGTAATATTAATGATGTAGTACATTATATTGCTACACTTTGTTGCTGTGTACTATTATGTAATATTAATTGAAATTATTATAATCAATTGTGATATTTATGCTGTAGTAGTTATTGTTACACTTTGTTGTTGTTTACTATTATGTAATATTAATTGTAATTATTATAATTAATTGTAATATTAATGCTGTATTATATTATAGTTATTGCCACAATTTGTTGCTGTGTACTATTATGTAATATTAATTATAACATTAATTGTAATTATTATAATTAATTGTTATATTAATGCTGTATTATATTATAGTTATTGCCACAATTTGTTGCTGTGTACTATTATGTAATATTAATTCTAACATTAATTGTAATTATTATAATTAATTGTTATATTAATGCTGTATTATATTATAGTTATTGCCACAATTTGTTGCTGTGTACTATTATGTAATATTAATTGTAATTATTATAATTAATTGTAATATTAATGCTGTAGTATATTATAATTATTGCTACACTTTGTTGCTGTGTACTATTATGTAACATTAATTCTAACATTAATTGTAATTATTATAATTAATTGTTATATTAATGCTGTATTATATTATAGTTATTGCCACAATTTGTTGCTGTGTACTATTATGTAATATTAATTGTAATTATTATAATTAATTGTTATATTAATGCTGTATTATATTATAGTTATTGCCACAATTTGTGGCTGTGTACTATTATGTAATATTAATTGTAATTATTATAATTAATTGTTATATTAATGCTGTATTATATTATAGTTATTGCCACAATTTGTTGCTGTGTACTATTATGTAATATTAATTATAACATTAATTGTAATTATTATAATTAATTGTAATATTAATGATGTAGTACATTATATTGCTACACTTTGTTGCTGTGTAATATTATGTAATATTAAGTATAATACTAATTGTAATTATTATAATTAATTGTAATATTAATGCTATAGTATATTATAGTCATTGCTACACTGTGTACTGTTATGTAACATTAATTATAATATTAATTGTAATTATTATAATTAATTGTAATATCAATGCTGTAGTTATTGCTTTACTTTGTTGCTGTGTACTATTATGTAATATAACTAAAGTAAACTGATAAACTGTTGTACAGTAAATACTTTAGTATACTTCACAAACACTATAGTTTTTTAGGAATTTTATTGCAGTAATACTATAATAGGTACTAAACCACATAAAAATGTTGCATTTATAGTAAACTGTATTTAAAACCTGGACAATATTGAGTTTTGAACCTATAGTAAATGCTATAATATACAGTATACTTTTGTATTTGAAAATAAATACTATCATGTGCTATAGACCATTTTGCAAGATGTAAACAACACTGGTCCAGAAGCACTTCATGTTGTTTTTAAGTTTTTTAGTTCATATTTATTTTTTACATTTTTATTCAGTTCTAAATTTTCTGTTGGCTGTAATTTGTTCTTATATTAATTCATGTAATAAAAAACTAAATCAGTGCTAAATCAGTGCTTCTAGACCAGTGTTGTTTTTAAATCCTGCAAAATGGTCTAACAGGCTTATATACTACAGTACAATAGCTAAATACTAGCTATAGTATACTATTTTTATGTTTTGGACGGGATATGCACAATATTTAATGACCCCAATGGTTCGAGTAAAACGTCAACATAAGTATAGTAAAACTTAGAAAACACTATAAAAATAGGTTTAAATTAAGGAAAAATCGGTTTCATTCACAAAATGATTAAAGGTGTAGCAGAGGATTTTCTCGAATTTTAGAAAATAACCACTTTTTAACAAAATCCAATTGCATAACACTCCTGATTGACAACTAGGAGGAACAATAGTCTTCATGATCCACTCGGATTCCTCGGCAATACCTTTAACTCACAAGAGATAAAGCAAAGATTGACTACAGTTTTATTAGTTATTAATATTTCGTTTATTCTCTCTTGTTTTATATTACAGCAGTTGTTCTCCTGGGCCTGGACTCAGTAAGCTTTGCACAGGTGTTGTCTTTAATTCTTGCCTCTTTAAAGTCTTTAAAAAGCTTTAAGTACAGCTACACAACTAGTACACAAAAATATTTACTACATATTTAATAATATGCTTGAATGAAGAATGAAGACATTAGTTGTCCTAGACTGAATAAACGTCACTTTTGGTCACTTCTGTGAGCAAGGGGTGGGGTCAGGAGTGATGATGTTACTGCGCGCCGAGGTCAAAGTGCTGCAAACTAAGTGCTTTTCTCTTAAAGGTGGTGTTTTTATTTGCAGTTTCATACAACACATTGAAATGTTGTACATTTTGGGGTACAATATTATATCACACTAAACAGTTCAACTTAAAATCCAACTTTTCACTTTTTACAGTGTAAGGACCAATTTTGTACCATTTAGGGGTACAAAACATACACTGTAAAAAATTACTCTGGAGGGTGTTAAATTTAACCCATGAAAATTAGTTATAATTTAATTAAGTATATAAGCTAGCAAGTAAAATAAAAAATAATGGGTATATTCTACCTTCACTATCCAATTTTTAACAGTAATAACTGCAATACTAAAAAAATAAGTAACATATACCCCAAAATATTGGCCTTAGCACCGCAAAGTGCGCATGAATCAACATCCAGGCGGGACTCGAGTCACCATTTTTTCATATCATATCGGCGGGAGAACTGCGGTTTGTTGACAGGTAAGTTTTTATTTAACTTGTTGATATCATCATGAATGGAAATGTTAAGTTGGTTAACTGTAAAATCTACCAGAAGTTTAGTCATTTGCGTGCTTCTCTGTCTCTGTTGTTGACAGATTGATAGGTTAGAATATGTCAGTCAGGTTAGCTTTGAATGAAACATCGCCCAGTTCTTGCACCTGCGAATACGAATAAATATCCATATTTATGATTAAAATATTAACTTCCATTATTATTATTTACATGTCTGAATCTCGTGAACAGCGGAGCTGCTCAATATGAGTGGTTGAACTTGAGCAAGCCACGTGACGAGAGAGAGCAGCGGACGGTTGATGTACGATACAGACGGGAGGGCGTCGAGCAGACAAACAAACAACGGTAAAGCTGTCGATGCTAGATAATTACTGTAAAAGTTTTCTTGCATTTATCTGTTAATATATTGAGTTTTGTTTTAGAAGGGATCCATTTATGAAGCCATTTTATTATTATTATTATTATTATTATTATCATTTACGGATATATACTTAACGTTGCCTTTCGCTTTTTAATGTCTGTTCAAAAAAGTATTTCGGAGTTCATATGTTATATATGAGACTTGTATATGAAGTTGAATCACTTAAAATTGAATGTAAGTACTTCTTGTTAGTGTTCAATGTTTTATGCACGTGTACTGTGAGTTATAGCATAATATGAAGTTGTATTTTTGCACTTAATAAGTTTTAAATGAAGTTGAAATGTTTGTTTGTATCGATATAGCATGCTAGTCTACTGAGGTAAATGAGATCAGTTTTTCCTCTCATATTATTGTCTTCTTTAATTTTCTAATGATAACGTGAAGAACAGTATTTAGGAATCTTGCTTTAATGGTTTTTTAACATCTCATGAAGCCTTGGTTTATTTTGTTTTATGAAATAATATGTTCAAGAAGCTTTATGTAAAAGATATGTTGTATTTCACTTGAAATGTATTGGGGTTATTATACGTCCAATAATTAGTTTTAAATGTTTACAGAATGTTATTTGGTCAATAAAGCAAGCAATTTATGCAATCTTGTGCATGACTATTTTCTTATTCAACCCTCTCTGAATAAGTAATATGTAATGTTTCTTAATGGCTTATCATTATTAATAATAATTTAATAGATCTGTGCCTTAATACCAATAGGGTTAATGTTATTCATTTTTTTATAAGTAATTAGTTATGAAAAAAATAGGTAGACCTTACCTAATTTTTTTTTACTTTATCATAGTAATTAAATTTAGGTACTTTTTAATCAAATATATAGGATATAATTTACTCAAACAAAGTGAGTGCAAATTGTTACAACAATTTTTTTGAGTAAATTCTATAGGTTGTTTTTTACAGTGTAGTAGGGGTAAAAGGCTACAACATTGTATTATGTTTTTGTATACCTGTAAAGGTACAAAGGTCTCATTAGTGGGATGTCTTTCATTAAGTTTGTATAACTAGAATGTGTCCAAACATTTGCCTTTACTTTTACCAGCATACACACTTCTCTGCACAGCAATATAGCTAAAGGAAATGTAAACATTGGTTATATAATGTCTATAATGGTTAAGTTCAGGCATGTCACAGACTTGCATTTGTTTATTTTGTCAGGCTTTCTGCTTTAAATGTTTTCCATGATCTGTCATTCTCACTGGACATTATCTAAACATGTGGTTACATTGGTCAATTCAAGGTATATTAATCACAAGTGTTCATTGTAAAGGACATTAGATTAAGTTTAATGCGCTTTATTTAATTATTTTAAATAGCTATGATCACCATACTAATGCCTAATGTTTTAATCTACTCAAACAATCTAATCATTTGTTATCCCCTTCTTTGTTTTTCTGAGTGGAGTAACCAGTTGTCATCTGAGACTGGTCTCTGTGGACCACATCACCATGGCACCACCTTCACATGATACCGCAGGTGACTTGCAGTCTCACAATGTTGCCATTGAGAAGGTGAGGTGCATGAGATGGAGATCAGCTGCCCTTCAATGTAGGATCCTATTTATATTTCAATTTCTTAAGTATGTGGCTTATTTTTTTTTTGCTTGGTTAAACGCTGATGCAGCAAACTCCAAACCAGTTTTTCTAGTCAGTCGGCTTAAGAGCAGCCAAACTATTTCTTCTTCTGCTTTATAATGCGGTGTACATGATGGATTTTGGTCAACAGTGAGGTTACAGGCTCTGGAAATAAAGCAGGAGGAATAATAGAGTTTGTCAAAAACAAAAACGAAAAAAAAAAAGATGTATTTTGTTCTCTCATAGCCGGCAAGAAGAGAAAAACGCTTTTGCTTCGTGACTGTGTGCAAGAATGTTTTTGGGTCACCACAGGTAAGTTATTTTAACTTCCTCTTTGCACTTTTACATTATCGGCTTTGTTTCCTTTTTCTATATGCACGATACCTGAATAACATATCAGACTTTTTTGCAGTGATGCCATAGAATAACTATTTTTGGTTCTCCAAAAAACCTTTACAGTCAAATGTTTTTAAATTATCATTTCTTTCTTACATTTTTATAGTCTTTATTTAATAGTACACATTTGCACCTACACTGTCAGAAATAAAGGTACAAAACTGTACCTTTTCTGTCACTGGGGCTGTACCCTTTCAAAAAGTACAGCTTTGCACCTAAGGATATAATTTTAGTACCTCAGAGGTGCATACTGGGACCAAAGAGAGCTTATTTGTACCTGAAAAATACATATTAGTATTTCAAAGGTACATATTGGTACTAAATGTTTTCATATCTGTACCTAATGGTCCATACAATTACCTTTTTAAAGGGTGCTGCCCCACTGACAGCTAGGGTACATATCTTGACTTTTTTCTAACAATGTAGGCCCTAAAGTTACGGTAATCTACCCAAAATTGTATTCTGTTTTGTATTCCTGTAAAGGTACCAAACAGAAACTTAGGGTACAGGCCCAGTGACAGAAAAGGTACAGTTTTGTACCTTTATTTCTGACAGTGTAAATAGTTCATAATATTACCTCAGAGGTACATATTTGTACCAAAGAGAGGTTATTAGTACCTCAAAGGTATAAGTATCAAATGTATACCTTATGTATAGGTACATATACAAATGTATAGGGACATATTTGTACCCAAGGCTCCTTTTAAAGAGTATTGCCCCAATGACAGCTGCATATTTCAACCATTTTTTCTTATTTAAAATCTAATTTTAAAATAGTAAGTTGAAATGACTTGTACATGCATTTTGATTGTACTTAACAATTTAAGGAATCAAAGTATTTTACATTGTAATGTCAAATGCCCTTTCAATTTTGCAGCCTCTCTGATCAGCGTCACATAAAAGGAACTCCAAAAATGAATGTAAAAAAACTCTGCTTCTCAACAAGGTATTGCACAAGTTCAAAATATGTTAACCAGCAAGACATGCTCATTATTTCATGCTTTCTCGCTCGCTTTAAGTTTTTACTCTTCTCCCTCTCTTTTTTCCTTCAATCTCGCACAGTTTTCTAAACCAGCCTTGTGTTAGACGAACAAGTTTGTCCTCGTTGTCCTCATTTATGTTATTGACTCTGCTGGCAGTGTTCCTCAAAGCAAGTAAGTCTGATGTACTTTGTACCATTTTTTGAATTTGAGCACAGTTTGATAGACAGGTTTTCTTTCACATTCGGCTCACGGCACCCCTAACGTTCTTCAATAATCTTCAAACATTTCTCTTTATTTCAATCAAATGAATCTCTCATGAGAAAACAACATAATGATGGTGGTCAGAGTTACAGAGCTTTGTAACTGCACAAGGTGGGGCCCATTATTTCCTCAATAGCGTAGCTTACTCATCACCAGGCCCAGGGGAGAGATGATCCGACCATTAAAATGTTTGTTCCTGACCCTGTAAATCATAGCGACGGCTGTGCAGCTGGGCACAATATCAGGACCAAGAGTTTGTGGTGTTGGTTTGTCATTTTTAACTAGAGTCTTATATTACCAATTTGAATATAAGTGACCTTCTTATCAGTAGACAACTTTGCAAATCAATCTACACATTCTTTGAATCGTGCACCTTATTTTTGCATATCATTTGAATATTGGTACCTACACATTTGAAATCTTTGCAGATGTGACTTTCTCAATTAAAGTGACTTCTAGTGGACCTCAAACTATACAGATGGCTCAAGGGGAACGTGTTACATTAGACTGCACCTTCGCGTCGACTCCAGAAGATGTAGGCGAGCTTGACATCGAGTGGTCCATTGTCAGCCCAGATACAACACAAAAAGACCTTATGGTGCGTAAGTCGGTGCATAGAAAGGAAATTAAGATTTGTCCTTTTTACACTGCAAAAAAAAAAAAAAAACATTCAAAGTATTTTTGTCTTGTTTTCAGTTAATCATATCTAAAAATTCTTAAATTAAGATTCTTTTTTCTTGATGAGCAAACGACCCAAGAAAATAAGTCTAGTTTTTAGACAAAAAATATCAACTTTAAGTGATTTTGTGCATAAAACAAGTAAGGGATAATGTAGAGGCAGCCGGTAGTTATCGGGAAATAAGGGTCTTGTATCACACTGAAGGGGCTTATTTCGCGATAACTACAGGCTGCCTCTACATTATCCCGCTTATTACACGGCTACTTGCCACATAAGAAATAAAAACTGGACATGAATATGAATTTGAAACATTTTATTGGCATATTTGTTTTAAATTAAAAAATTTATCCTTCCGCGAAACTTTGCACAGATGCATAAAATGATCGTAATACCTTATTAAGATCCTCTGCTTCATACTTGTCTGTCTCTATTTTTTTCTCTTTTAGCCAGTCTTTGAGAGGTTTTAATGCCCATTCTGTATTTTTTTTTTGTTGGCTTTGTAGCTGTCATGCTCTATTTTATCAAGTTCAGTCTCAGTAGCTGTCTGTGTCTTGTCGTTGTTCGTTCTTCTATCCACTGTTTAAATGTTTTGTTTTTTCCGTACATGTTAAAATTAATGTCAACATTTTCCATTCTTAATGGTGGTTGTCCAGTGTTTGTCACAAGATGACGCCAAACAGTAATCTTTATTGGAGCGGAGCGATTTTAATCGTACAAGTAGTACCGGCTATGCGTTATTACTTTGGAGCGGTTATTATTTGAAAAGAACGAACCTGCAAATGTCTCAACTGACCAATCAGAATCAAGCATTCCAGAGAGCTGTGTAATAAGCAAAAATATCTGCCAGTGGGGTGAGCAAAAAAAACTCTTGAAAATTTTTCTTAAACATTAATTTCAAGAGAAATTCAAGAAAATTTGCTTACCCCATTGGCAGATTTTTTGCTTGTTTTATGCACAAAATCACTTAAATTTGATATGTTTGGTCTAAAACTAGACTTATTTTCTTGGGTAGTTTTGCTCATGAGGAAAAAGCATCTTAATTTAAGAATGTTAAGATATTTTTTACTGAAAACAAGACAAAAATACTAAGAATTTTTTTTCTTGAAAATAATTTTTTGCAGTGTAGACACTGCTTTATTTAGTTGTAATATTATTGTTTGTAAAAAATGTAGGCCCACTATCTTATTAAATTCATACATTTTAAAGGTCCACTGTGTAGATTTTGCAGTGAGATTGTGAATTGCAACCAACGGATCAGTCCACATCTCACCCCTCCTTTTAGGCCCTGTCCAAAATGGCTAACTTCATGTGGACTTAAGTTCTGGTGGACTTAAATTGCGTGTCCTCGCTTAGTCTACTAGTCCGTAGGGTGTCCCATCTGTAATTTTTATGCTCTGAAGTGTGATCATCAGCACCCCCTTTGCACCCTTGATGCGGTCTTCTGCAAAGCCTGCCCTGCTGCAGGCTTCATGCACGTTACCAATGCAGAAGTCCTTGCGAAAGAGCAACCAGACGTAATGCTTGAGTCTGTCCCAAAATTTGACTTTGATGCGCCCTCGTGGACTCGCATCAAGGGTCCCTAAGATCTGCACTACACGATAGCTGGCACAGGACATACACGTCATCGTCTCTGAGACATTGTCCGTTTCTCAAACGGAAGGCTGCATCCTGCGGAGGTCCCATATGCATGATGCATACATCATCAAGCCTGGTTTATTTAAGTTAACTGCTACATTCAAAAGCCATATAAGCACAACAATTTAGGGATTAACTAAGAATAAGTGTCAAATTTAAAATTGTTAATATTCTGAAAGACGTATGCAGCCTACAAATGCGACCTCTAGGGGATGCAGCCTCCGTTTGGCAAACGGCTGTGAAGAAATGCGCTCTGTAGAGACGTTTGTTCATTTCGAGTTTTTGTAGAAACATGACGGCGACTTCCATGTAAGGGGACCCGTGGTGTATGTAGATAAACATAGCTAACCTCAGTATGCATTATACAGTATGAATTGTACCTTCGCGCATCTCTGTAATCTACAATGTATTTTATGTAAAAAAAGATCTTTGAATCTCTTTTTCTATTAGATCATGTCATATACAGCTGGAAGGAAATATGTCCATGGTGACAATGCTTTCATGAAAGGTGTGGATTTCACAGCTGCTGACCCCGCCCAGGGCGAAGCATCACTCTCAATCGCATCACTCACCGCTGATCATGCTGGAACATATCAGTGCAAAGTAAAGAAAGCCCCCGGTGTGGACAGTCGAAAGATCTCACTGGTCGTATTGGGTAATGCATACCTATAAATCACTCTCAAGTATTTATCAGACGAATAAACTACAACTAGTGATTCATCGATGTATTGGCCGCCAATATTTATCGGCCGATTTTTGATGAATTTGAAACCATCGGCATATCGGCAATAGCACAAGAAAGGCTGATACTGATTGTTTATTAATTAACTGCATAAAGAAATCCATTATATGTAAAAAAAAAATGAGTTAATGTTGTTAATAAAATAAATGCTGAATAGCAAAAACCACCTTTGAAGGTTGTCATGCTGTCTTATTATATTTGTTTTAGCTTAATTTGTGCCTCTCTTATTATGTTGGTCAGTTGAATGTTAATTAGATCAAATCCATGTTCAGTAAAAATAATTTGATACAGAAATAAACTAGCTAATAGACCAACTGTATTGTATCGTATACAAGTGTTTAATATCGTTATCGGCCAGAAGGTGTCTGTTTAAATCGGTATCGGCCCAAAAAAATCCTATCGGTGCATCCCTAACTATAACCCACAGATTAAGTATAGTTTTTTGATTTTGGCTGATGAGTTCGTATTTACAAAATATTTATTTTGCATTACAGTAGGATCTTTCATTTTTTTTGTCCCCTTATTGTCCTATAGCAGTGTTTCTCAACCATGGGGGCCTCAACAGATTTCCAAGAGGGCCTTAAGATGACTGAAAATTATTCAAAATAAGACAAAAAATAAGATAAAACAACCAAAAATATATATATTTCTTACTGTTTGATTATTTTTTGTAATGAATATACATCTACATCTAGTCATGCCAAGCTCTAGATCAGCAGTCTTCAACCTTTTTGTGAGCAAAGGCTAAAACAATCTGAAGTGCTACTTTTTTCATATAGTCTACTCAAAACTTTTCTGTTTTAATTGTTTATTTAATTTTACTTGTTGATATGTTTTATCATTGTTTAAAATGTTAATCTACATAAAAGTTATTAATATAATGTGCTTTAGCGGGCAACTCACAGACTCTGTGTGGGCAACCAAGGGGGGCCTTGAAGTGAAAAAGGTTGAGAACCACTAATGTACCTTCAGTATCCTTTGTCTGACCCAAAGCAAGTCAAACATTAAAGTTGTTTTTCTTTTACAGATAAAGGAAATAAAACATAAAATACACACTTTTTCTACCTACCTGTACATTTTCTAATTTAAAGAACCTTTATTTACTATACAGAACCTAAAGGTTCATCAGATGTTAAAGGTGGGGTGCACGATCTCTGAAAGCCAGTGTTTACATTTGAAATCACCTAAACAAACACGCCCCTACCCCAATAGAATCTGGACCTTCTTTTGATAGACCCGCCCCACACTTACGCAACCCAGGCAACGATGTCGGTTAGTAGACACGCCCCTTACTGCTGATTGGCTACAAGTGAATTTTGGTACTCGGCCCGACTCCCTTCTCCAAAGCGTTTCTCAAAAATCGTGCACCCTGCCTTTAAGTTATTTACTGAAACATAGTCTAAAAATGGATATGGGGCATCACGTAACACTTTTATTTTGTAATGCATAATTACACAATGCAATTATTTTAACATTCTTGTGTTTGTACGGGTATAATATCAGGTTTATTTTGTCTTTGTGGCAGTGAGGCCATCTGTGCCCAAGTGTTGGGTGGATGGAGGCGCAGCGGTCGGTGAGCCGGTGTCACTGCGCTGCAGGACGGATCACGGCTCTGCACCTCTGCTCTATTCATGGAAGAGAGAGAGCGGTGGTCCCATTCCTTTAGATGTTGTTCAGAGTAAGTACAACCACTACACCGTAGAAAAAGATTTGTTAAAAAAGTATGTTAAAAAAATGTTTTGTTAATTTATCTTAAAAATAATATAGTTAACTATTGTAGATAAAAAACAATTTTGTATTATTTCATCTCATTCAGGGCATGTCCTTAATCAAATGAATGTATCCACCTGGGATTCTTTTTAATCTGATTTTAAGAGGTTTCCATGTTTCTTTTTTTATCCAGTTAAACTCACCTGTTAAAATAGTTTGTTTTACAAAGACTTGTCACTATTATTCAACATCAAACTTGTTTTAGATCAAAACTTTTCTGAAGATTAGTCATAATAAGTGTCGAGTGAGTTCAGACTGTTGACTGTGTTTATTTCTAGATTCCCTCACAGGAGAGCTTCTTATCAGTAACCACTCCATAAACCACATGGGGGTCTATTCATGCGAAGTCTCAAATGCTGTTGGAAAAGAAATCTGTCGGCTTAACCTTCACGCTGTAAAGCGTAAGTGTGTGCATGCACTCAAATTGCCAATACAACACACAATGTTGATTGGAAAAGCCAAGCATTTGCACGTACGACTGATTTTTTTCTTAATCTTTCATAGCTCCTAACAAAGCGGGAGTCATCGCAGGCACTGTTGTTGGATGTCTGCTGCTCATCATAATAGTGCTGCTGGTTATATGGCTTCTTATCTTTAAATGTGATAGAAATCAACACGATAAAGAGTTCTCCAATGAGATCAGGTGATATATCACTTCAGATGGTCAGATGGTTTGATGATAAACATGCACATTTCTCATGTCTTTAAATCTGTCTTTAAAGAGAGGATGTTCCTCCCCCTGAGAGTCGTCCTACCAGCCGTGTGTCCAGCTTTCGATCGGGTGTGGCCTATAGCCAAGTCGACCAAACTCATAAAGCATATTCTCCTTCCACTAACACCAGCCACAGCACAGCGAAGTATGACAGCAGATTCGGCTATCCAGTGTGAATCTGGATAAACTCTTAAAATAAAGGTTCTTTGTCAGGCTGTATGGCAGGAAAATAATGGAAACTATTTTGGGAAACTAATGGATTTTCTATGATATCGCTGGGAAGGACCCTTTCTAGCATCTTTACTTTAAAGATTGCGTGTTACTGATATAAGATATGCTAATTTGAATATGCAAAAGATGTTTTTTTAAGATATTGAGCACTCACGGCAGGGGGTCGATTAAAGATGTCCTTGTTGTAATAAGATTCCATGTTTTTGTATTAAGTTTTGTTTATTTTCTATGATTTTGGGTGTCTCTTAAGTTTATTTTGTAATTCAACTTGTAAACGGATGTTCTCTCTGTATTCATGTGTTTTTACTTGATAAATTTCTTTGTTTTGCTTTTTTGGTCCCCTTTGTCTCTGTCAAGGTCTTGCACTAATATTACTAGGTCATTGGTTGATTAGCAACGTGGTTACACTGACCATAACCCAATAGTATGAAAGCTCAGATGTCGTTCGTCCACTTGATAACAACTTCTGAAGTCAGGTCCTGTTGTCATTAAAGCAAAATGGGACATTTTAGTTTTAATTCAGCTTGCAGGCTAATATATGTTAATATGTTTATTAACAATGAACTGATAAATGCAAAATAATAAAGGGAAAAATTAATGTCTTTTATGTCATCCACTGCAGGCACCACTAGAGGGTGTCAGTGTTCACGTCGTCAATTTAAAGGAAAGGGGGCCAAAGACTATAGATGTCAACAAGACGCAGCGGTCTTTACTGTGAATGGGATACGCCGGTAACTCTAGAGACGGAAGTCCCGCCTTCTAGTAAAAAGAGCCAACAACCAATGACTACATTGTGACGATCTCCAGGGGAGAGCTTTGCACAGTTCTGGCTAGAGAGGGATACAGCTACGGGCAAATCTCGCGAGATGTTAGTTTAGGATTATGTTCGGGGATAGGATTAGGATAAACAGCAGCGGTTCTGACTAGGTAAAATACAGCTACGGTTTAAATCACAATAAATGTTGGGGTAAGGTTTGGGGTAGGATTAGGAAAGAAACAGCGCTCATCCGCCGAACTTTTACGAGATTTTGCCCGTAGCTGTATCCCTTCTAGCCACAACCTGTTTGCACGGAGTGTTGTGGACATTTTGCGCAGGCGCAGTAGTTTCAGAAACCCGAGATAAGTACATTTTAGCGCTACTTAATTTTAATAAAAATAAATTGTGGTAGAGTTGCTGTCAGATTTAATATTTGCTTATAAATAAGATGGCTACTTGTGACGTTAGCAAGCAATTTCAGAGATACCTGCCTTCCCGCATTCAAGTAGATAGGAATTTGTCTCGTATGCTGCCCGAATGCTTTGCAAATATGGCCGCGGAGTGCGGAGACTTTCCTTAAGGGGACTTTGGGGAACGCACACATGTAGTCTGTACTGCGCATGCGCAGGTTTATTCTCAGGCTTTGCTTACAAGGGTGAATTTGCAGTAGTGTAGTCATCATGAAGGCTCTCAGAGGAATGGTGAGCGGAGCCGTAAACGAAATATCATCCGCCGTTACCGGGAACAAACACGTCGCCGTTCGGGAAAATGTGCTTGCCGTTACTCGTGACTACATCTCTCAGCCGAGATTGAGTGAGTGTGCAGAACGGCCCTTTAAAAACAAACCACCATAACGGTCTTATTATGGGATGAGTGTGTTTTTAGAATGTGTTTGGTGCAGAAAAGGAATGCCATTATTTGTTTTTAAAAGCAGTTTGTAAACATAATCGGCGAATTCTTAAATAGATAACGTCTATCGTACATTAATCCTTTATGGTCCATAATCCGCGTAGCAGGTGATGCCAGGGTCATCGGAAATAAATGTCTGTCAACGATACAGGAAGTGTTTCTAGCTTATGCATATGGTTAAATTGGGTGATAATAAAATACATGAATGATGGATTGGATTATAAACGCTTCTGAAGTTAGTAAATCATGATGCAGATTTCGCTCTGTGCAATGGAGGAAACGAGTAGGGGCCGCAGCATCACTAAATGACGTCACGGCATCCAGCATCGAGACGTTCCCCTTTGATTTTGTTGCCTATTGATTATTTATGATAAAACATTTTAGTATACCTTATATCTACTGTATATTATCTGCATTTAAAGTATTATAGTATCTACTGTAATAAACTGCAGTAAAATTCCTACAGGATAAGCAATCATCTTTATTTTATTAATAATAAACATAATATAGTATTAATTAAAGTATACTGCATTTAATCAATTTACTATAATAAATAATACTACAGAATACTATAATATACATAAAAAAAATAATATACTACAGTATATTTGAATTTACTATACAGTAATAAATACTAAATTGTACAAGATTTTTTTTTTAAGTTAGTCTGTGTTTATAATTTGTTCTAGTCTTAAAAAAAAAACAAATTATTGTCATGCATTTTTTATTGTGTGAATAGCATATAAAACCGTGGCTGGTGTTAATGGACCCTTGGTGATTTTGGATCAAGTGAAGGTATTGCATTTGTATGATTTTTATTGTTATTCTGTTTAGCATCCCTATGTACAGTAGCATCACAACAGTACATCCATTCTATACATGCATGAAACAAACTAAATGTCATTGACTGTAAAAATGCACATGTTATCATATGAAATGACAGTAAAAAAAAATGTAACACTCACATATATGTTCATATAGCCAGTCAGTGGCTGGATTATATGTATTTGTGTAGAAAATATTACCAAAAATATTAATTTATATTTGATCGTTTGTATTTGTATGTTTCATTTACAAGCACAAATAACCACCAATACCTTGACATTTTCTGGTGCCATATAATCATTATGTCTGTAATCCAATGTAACGACATGCCATTGCTCTATAATGTACTGTTTACAAGTTGTTGAATAACATTTACGGGTCTGGTGCAGTTTCCTAGGTATGCCGAGATCGTCCATCTGACACTGCCTGATGGCACCAAGAGGAGTGGACAAGTGCTGGAGGTCACCGGATCCAAAGCTGTGGTTCAGGTCAGAGACTGACATCATCCAAATGCACTTGATCTATATCCACCCCTGTTTATATGTGTTATAGGATTAGATGCAATTCCTTATTGTTTCATTTTTAGGTGTTTGAGGGAACATCTGGTATTGATGCCAAAAAAACCACATGTGAATTTACAGGGGACATTTTGCGCACACCTGTATCTGAGGATATGCTGGGTGAGAATTGAGCTAATGGTAAAGTTACGTGTTGGTTTTTCATTATGTGTATCTGCTAAAACTCATGCGTTGTTGCAGGTCGTGTCTTCAATGGATCGGGAAAGCCAATCGATCGAGGACCTGCAGTGTTGGCAGAAGATTACTTGGACATTATGGGTACGTTCTTCTGCTTACAGTTTCAGTGAATGTTATTTGATAAGAGTTTTCTTTGTGGTGAAGCACATGGGCTAGCATGGTACCATTTTCCCCGTTTTCTCGTAGGTCAGCCAATTAATCCTCAGTGTCGTATTTATCCTGAGGAGATGATCCAGACTGGAATCTCTGCCATTGATGGAATGAACAGTATTGCCAGAGGACAGAAAATTCCCATTTTCTCTGCAGCTGGTCTACCCCACAATGAAGTGAGACCACAGTTGTCTGTTTTCTATATATTTCTTTTGACTCATCTGCGTAAACCTCTGAACTTTTTCTTTCATTTTGATAAATATATTTTAAAATTAAAATAAAATGTTATTTAAGTTAGTCCAGGTATCTGATGTAGTCATCTAAAGAGTATAATTATATAATAATAATAATAATAATAATAATATAAATAGATATAAATAGGCAAATATATATATATTTTTTCCCCTCTCACTTTGCTAACTATTTATAAAACCTTTTTTTCCAGATTGCTGCACAGATCTGTCGTCAGGCAGGATTGGTAAAGAAGTCCAAAGATGTGATGGATTACAGTGAGGAAAACTTTGCCATTGTGTTCGCTGCTATGGGGGTGAGGAGTTCATACAAGTTTGCAGTCTTAATGTATTTAAACGTCTGGGATATCTTCATGATGTTAGTTTTACCTTTAGGTCAATATGGAGACTGCAAGATTTTTTAAGTCTGATTTCGAAGAGAACGGGTCCATGGACAACGTGTGCCTCTTTTTAAATTTGGCCAACGATCCCACGTCAGTATTCTCTCAAATATTGCTTGACTTAAAGTGATAGTTCACCCCAAAAAATTTGATGCCATTATTTATTTGCTAACCGTGGATCATTGATTTCAAAAGTTAAACTTTAAAACTTCTGAGCCATAAATGAATCATTCAGAATAATTTTGTAAATCAGATCAACTGATTCATTAAAAGATCTGACACAAAGAAGTGACATGAAAGTGTGTCACTGATGTAAGATTTTTGAGTAAACTGTTCAGTGTTTTGGTTTAACTTGGGTGAAATGGGTTAACTCAACCAAAAGGTTTCATTTGCTGTTGCAGAATTGAGCGCATCATCACCCCTCGACTTGCACTCACATCAGCTGAGTTTCTGGCCTACCAGTGTGAGAAACACGTGCTGGTCATATTGACTGACATGAGCTCCTATGCCGAAGCTTTACGAGAGGTAAGACATGAAGCTTTGTTTGAAAAGTTTTTAAGCTATGGTTTATTATCTGCATTAAACTTAATCATTTCTTCAAGGTCTCTGCGGCTAGAGAGGAGGTGCCCGGCCGACGTGGTTTCCCAGGGTATATGTACACTGATCTGGCCACAATATATGAGAGAGCCGGACGCGTGGAGGGACGAAATGGCTCCATCACTCAAATCCCAATCCTTACTATGCCCAATGATGGTTAGCAAACATCTCCATTGTCCACTTTTCATTCTTAAACCAAGACAGGATTCGCTTCCTCTTAACTTCTCATCCACAGATATCACCCATCCTATTCCGGATTTAACGGGTTACATCACTGAGGGTCAAATTTATGTAGACAGACAACTTCACAACAGACAGGCAAGTCATGGAAACAGTCTTGCAAGGCAAGCTGTGCGTGAATTATGTACATGGACATGAATTTCATTAGATTTTATTTTATTTTTGTAGATCTACCCGCCCATCAATGTACTACCTTCTTTGTCCCGACTGATGAAGTCAGCCATCGGCGAGGGGATGACACGCAAAGATCACTCGGATGTTTCCAATCAGCTTGTAAGTATGAAGAACTTCTAATTGTATAGTGAGAATACCATTAGTTACTAAAATAAGTGTTTTTGTTGTTAAAAGATTGAAATAGATATATGAGCTCTTTATGTGGTTTTTAAAAGGTTCCCCAACTATGACTTGTATTCTTTAATACTTTATATTTGCGTTCAACTACTAAAAGTCATTGATGGAAACACATTAAATATTTTCATTACTTTAAAGGGGACATATCATGAAAATCTGAAATTCTATCAACCTAGAAAATGTGAAAATTGATTATTATGCAAGTATGAGAGTATAGATCCTAGCCATATCGGTCTAGAAAATCACAACTTTTAATTTTCTGTCAGTCTTAGTATACAGTGTAACTACAGAAGAGTCAAGTTTTAAATAGGAAAAATACAGAAACTCTTTGGTTATTCTTTAGCGCAATGCA
This sequence comes from Paramisgurnus dabryanus, assembly GCF_030506205.2. Classification (NCBI taxonomy): domain Eukaryota; kingdom Metazoa; phylum Chordata; class Actinopteri; order Cypriniformes; family Cobitidae; genus Paramisgurnus; species Paramisgurnus dabryanus. The sequence continues at coordinate 18,039,494 of NC_133346.1, read as the reverse complement.
AATGGTCTAATCAGATTCAATGGATTATGCTAAACTATGCTAAAAGTGGTACCGCCAGACCCAGAGATCGGCTGAACGGATTCCAAAAAAACTAAAAGTCAAATGTTTAACTCTACGGGAGCTGGGAAATGAGCCTATTTTCAAAAAAAGTGTAGTGTCCCTTTAATCTGCCTAAACCTACAAAGTGGCCATTTTAACATGTTATAATAAATTATTTATATGGTATTTTGAGCTAATATTTCACATACTGTGAGGACACCAAAGATTTATTTACATCTTTGAAAATCTTGTGAAATGTCCCCTTTAAAGAAAACAAACATGTAATACTCATTTTAACCTACAGAGGCCGCCATTATGTTATATAGATGATATAAAACTATAGTTTTTCATCTAAGAATTTTTTTATTTCCCATTCACACATTCTTACCTCTCAAATCGCCTTTATTTGGATCTTCTATCATTAGTATGTTTTCAGTATTATTTTTCATTTATGTCACCCTCTGTGAAAATGCTGAACAGAAGACCGGATGCTGTATTTTGAATGAAATGCAGACCAATACCGCCACCTGCTGTTTATAACTCTCAACTTCTATTTTACATCTTTTTATAATCTACTGATTAAAGACTTGTTTATCATGTTTACCTCGCTGTGGCGTTAATAGAACAGGTTTTATTGCAACCATTTGACTTCATGTATAGTGATTGTAAACAAAATGGCAGCCGATTAAAAAAAAGTTTTTTTAAAGGTTACTAAGACTATGACATTTGTAAGTTTTTTATTTTCATATTGCCAATCCCAGTGTTCCTCTATCGAACCAAATGTGTGTTTATAACCGGAGTACCTTTTAAGTCATTTCAGAGGTTTTCTTTACAGTCCCCCTTATTTGCCATTGGACAGATTTGTTTAGTAGCTTCATGAGAGTGTTTTTTGTTTCCTTTATATTGGCCTTTATGTGCACATTGCGTTAAACGATTTAAGCAGTCTTTAACAAAGCTTCTTTCTTTTTAGTATGCATGCTATGCCATCGGAAAAGATGTGCAGGCAATGAAGGCCGTGGTTGGAGAAGAAGCGCTGACAGCAGATGACTTGCTGTACTTGGAATTCTTACAGAAGTTTGAGAAGAACTTTATAGCTCAGGGTAAGTAGTGCACTTGTTCAACAGTCTTAAACCAAAAAATAAATGTAAAAGTAGCAAACGTGCTTAACATATTTCGTGTCACAGGTGCGTACGAGAACCGAACTGTGTTCGAAACATTGGATATTGGCTGGCAGCTCTTGAGAATCTTCCCCAAAGAGATGCTGAAGAGGATTCCTCAGAGCACTTTGGCTGAGTTTTACCCTCGAGATTCAAAGCATTAGTTCTTCTTCTTTTCTCAATCAGTCAGTCAATGTCATTGGTGAATCTTCTACACTATTACATGCTATTCAATCTCTGCTCAAGTCAAGTACACTGTTGCCCCGGTAGTGAATGGAATACCAAGTTGTTATTCATGCTGCTCTTGAAATTTATTTGATATGTAAGTGTTGCTAAATAGAAAAATATATTGTGTGAATTAAGTCGCTCTGTTGTTGCACTGGAAGGTCAGAGATGTTCAGTGTGCTCAGTGTTGTTATGATGAAGTGGTGTGTGTGTGATGTGGCAATGGGCATTTTTTCATCATAGTCTCACTTGGTTACTTTAAAACAACTATACGTCTGCTTCACAACACTGCCTGAAGTTTCTTTATATCAAAGGTGCCAGATTTGAGTATATATATCGTCTTACTGTATTTATGGACTTGAGATCATTATAATCAATTCACTATATATGTATAAAACAGATTTTGGAAAGATAAAGTAAAGAAGCCATATGTTAAGAATACATACATATTATAGTTGGACAAAAGTGAGCAATAGTATGTTTTTTATTTCTTTGTTGGCATTTACTTTTTAGTTATTGTACTTCTCCTGTTTACAGTTCGTGAAAGATGGTATTGGTGAGAAAATTAATTTATTCTAATCAAATGTGTCATTATTTATTATGGTTGTGTACATTTTTTATTTATGTTGTTGCCATGAATTGATGTACAATGGTAAAATGTGTAATATTTTAAGTGAGTTCCTGTTAGTGTTTTTATGTTTAGTGCATGGAAGCTACTGTATGTTGTAAACGTGTATGTGACCACCTGCTTTAAAATAAACTATGCTGTGGTATAAATGAATGGTGATATGAATAATAATAATTGCAGTGATGCAATGTACATTTTTGTACTGCTGCAGTATATATATATATATATATATATATATATATATATATATATATATATATAAAAAAAACACGTATACTAGGGATTTTTATTTAATATGTGTAATGTGATATTAGCGGCATCTAGTGATGAAGTTGCAAATTGCAACCAACCTCAATTTTGAAATGCAATGAGAAGCTACGGTAAGTGAAACAGGACAAACATATCACAATCTGAGACAACGGCCATTTCTTAATCCAAAAGCTGTAGCCTCCTGATGTCGCATATGTAAGCTGCACATGCATCAAGCCTGTTGTTTAAGTTAACTGAGTATTGCATTCACCAGTCATAAGCATATTACAACAATTTACGATTAAATAAGAATGATAGTCTATTTTATAATTCTTAATATTCTGAAATAAGAAGTCTTGATGATGTATGCAGCCTACAAATGTGACCTCCGATTGAGATTGAGCTGCAGCCTTCAGATTGAGAAACGGCCAACATAAGAGACAAAACGGGCTCTATATATCTATCAATATATCTATCTAGTTATCCAGTTAGCATATTGTAAGGATATGAGTGACATTAAGTGCGTGGTGACAAAAACAAGCGGTAAAAACATGGTTGCGCATTCAGTTTTTGTCGCAGGTGCCCTGCACTATTGAGCGTGAAACGTACCTTCCATAGGAATGAATGAAAACACGTTATTCACTTTCCGTCAGCAGGCACACTGGCGCGGAGTAGAGCGATCTTCAGTCTATGTGTTGGGGCTCAGGCCTGGACGGCCCCAGCTCAATTTACAGTAAACCCTGCTTATTAGATACATATTGGTACCAAATGTTAAGATATGTCACGATAATCCGTGACATGTTTTGCATTTGTTCCGATTGTTGTCACCTGGACATCATTGACTGATTAAATACCTCATCACACCTGTATGTCATTTAGTGTGTCTATTTAAGCCCTTGTTTGTGTAATGTTCACTGCCTGATCTTTGTCGCTATTCCACGTCTGTTCCTGTTCCTTGTATTGAGTGTTCCTGTTTTATTTATCTGTCCGTTGTTTTGCTCTTCATGTTTTGTTTCATATTTTGTAAAAAAAAAATTGTTATATTTTTATGAACTCTGCACTTGCGTCCTGACTCTTGTTAACCGTTCGTGACAGAATGATCCGGCCATTCATGGACGCAGCAAGTTCTCGGAGGGGAGCTCCCCTTAAATTTCTTTTGAGGGGGGAGTAGTGGGAGTCGGGATCCTTCGTCTGCTAGGTCCCGATTTCCAATGGAGCTGGCTGAGAGGAAGCGCTCAGAACTCCAGGCTGAGCTCAGAGTTGCCGTTGCCACGCTCGAGTATTTCCACGGGGTGGTCACTGAGACACATGAGCCGGTTCCTGCGAGGGTCGAGTCCTCTGAGTTGGTCCTCAAAACGGTCGAGTCTTCTGGGTCGATTCCTATGATGGTCGAATCTTCTGGGTTGGTTCCTGTAATGGTCCAGTCTCCTGAGTCGGTTCCCATATGGTTGAATCTGCTGAGTCGGTTCCCGTGGGGATCGATTCTTCTGGGTCGGTTCCCGGACAGTTCGCCATTATCCTCCATTCAGCTCTCGGGACAGCCGCTGCCACGCTCGAGTATTCCAAGGGGTGGTCACCGCCGTGCACGAGACTGTCTCCCGGGATGGTCAGAGTCGTTTTCCGGGTCGGCTGCATCCTCGTGGGCCCACGTGATGGCCAGTTGGGAACGTTTGGTGCCGGTCAGGGTGACCGCTTTCGCCGGATCCACTCTGGTCCGCTGTTTCTGCCAGCTCTGCCAGGGTCTCCAGACTCTCCCTCCCTCCCTTTGATTCGTCCTCACCCTGTTTCGTGTGGAGTGTCTGGGAGCCACTCCTTAAGGGGGAGTTATGTCACGATAATCCGTGACATGTTTTGCATTTGTTCCGATTGTTGTCACCTGGACATTCAATGACTGATTAAATACCTCATCACACCTGTATGTCAATTAGTCTGTCTATTTAAGCCCTTGTTTGTTTAATGTTCACTGCCGGATCATTGTTGCTATTCCACATCTGTTCCTGTTCCTTGTATTGAGTGTTCCTGTTTTATTTATCTGTCCGTTGTTTTGCTCCTCGTGTTTTGTTTAATATTTTGTAAATAAATGTTATATTTTTATGAACTCTGCACTTGCGTCCTAACTCTTGTTAACCGTTCGTGATAAGATATCTCTACCTAAATGGTATTATTAGAACCTTTTTAAAGGCTACTGCCCCAGCGACTGCTTTGTACTACAGTTGTAGAAGTGGAAGGTTGTCATCTTTGAGGCATCTGGCTTTGAAATACTGGGACATGGTGCATCTCTTGAGTAATCTGACTAAACTGGCTAGCAGGAGCTTTGAGTGTGGCATCAGCCACTCTGACATACTGGGGAGAACCAGGGGTATACTGACTGCCTTGAAACTTAACCCCTCGTTCAGACAGCCAGCGACGTTATCGCTGTGTTTCGCCCGTCTCTTTCAATGAGGCGTTTCTAAATCTGCTTGTCATAAACAAATTAATACCATCCACTCCAGTAACTGACGAGAGAAAGATGACGTGAACTCCACTGCTTTGTTCTCATTGGTAGTCGCTCCCAAAATTCGCTCAACATTTGCATAAAGTTAAACTTTTCTTAACTTTCTCACGTTGCTGGACACGCCCATACGGTCGCCAATGGTCACTTTCGCTCATGTCGCCGGAAGTCGCCCGGTTTTCGCTCTGCTACTGCTGATCGCTGGCTGTCTGAATGGGGCGTAAGAGATGACCCAAGTCACGGAATACTATTCGATCTGTCCCGGCTAAAAACAGAACTGACTGTAATGTATGTCATGACTGATTTTGACGGCAAAAATCCAGTTGTAATCCTTGATTTCCTTCAGCATTAAAAATCTGGGTGAGGGCACGTGACAGCTGTATGCGTGGACATGTTTGGCGGTGACTATTCCTGTGTCCACTGGTTCAGTGAAACAGACATTCTCAGCCCTACAACAAATTAAAACTTATGTCAGAAATACTACTGGACTTTCAACATAAGCCTCTTTGGCAATATAAAAAGGCTTATTGTTGTACAACAGTGATCAAACTCTTCTTGAGGAAAGAAAGGAGGATGGATTTTCTTCACAAATAATCCACAGGCTAATTTGGTGAGTTTAATGCATTTTATATAGCAAGCAAATAATATTTGTAAAATGTACATTTTGTGAATATCACTTTTTTAAATAGGTAACCTTTAAAACACTCTTTGCATTATCTTTGAATAATAGACTGTCAACAAAGTAATTTGCTTTACTTTTGATTCTTCAAAACACTTGGTAAGCTTTTTCAAGAACCATTTATGTGATTTCTTTTGAGTTTACCTTCGTTTTAAATACCTTTCAAATGAGTTTCTGTTTACTATTTGTTGTGTCTCATTTTGTAGTGTCCTTTTTAAAAAAAAAAAAGTAATATTTGACTTATTCCTTGAGGTGTAAAATACAGTAATTTCTATTTTACTTTGCAATTTAACAGTTGATGTGTTTCTATTACCGTGACATTGTAATGTTGGTATTATGAGATGGATTAATTCAGATTGTACACCAGTAAAGGCCAAGGTGTGAAGTGAACGGACCACCACTGCATCCAGAGAAGTGTTTCCAGTTACTTGCACAGAAGACTGGACTCTACAAGAAAAATGGTAAGGCTTGCTCCACCCTTGGTATTCAAAGAAGCCCAACTTGGTCAATATTTTAGAACAGAAAGTCATAAGTTCTTAATCTAAGAAATATCACAGCAAAATTCTCACCTTTTAATCCTAACACATTTGTCAAGTGTAAAGTTTGGTGGAAGGGGGATTATGGTCTGGGGTTGTTTTCCGGGGTTGGGCTTGGCTCCTTAGTTTCAGTGAAAGGAACTCTTAATGCTTCACCATACAGTACTAAGACATTTTGGACAGTTTCATGATTCCAACTTTGTAGGAATAGTTTGGGGATGGCCCATTCCTGTTCCAACATGACTGTGCACCAGTACCCAATCAAGGTATGGATGAGTGAGTTTGGTGTGAAGGAACTTGACTCAACCCAGGCCTTTTCGCCTAACATCAGTGTCTAACCTTACAAATGTGCTTTTAGAACAATGGTGAAAAAAAAAGAAAAACTCTCACTTAACACTAAACTCTGATTACACATGAAATTAACTGAGTATCTGGCAATCGTGAGCGTCTATTTTCTCATAAACCCCTTCGAAGCGTCTACAGCAGGTTTGTATTTTGACATCATGTGTGATGCATATAAATTTACATGACACGGCAAACATATATTTTGAAATGACGAGCCACACACATGACAGGCTAAATACATGTTGTGACGAGCTTCGCAGCATGCATATTTGAAAAAGAAGTCAATGGCCGCCACTGGACAAAACATAAGTCAAAACAACCTTAAGTACCAGAAGATATGTAACAGTATGGAAATTGATTAATTAATTTTTTTAACACAGCAATGGGTTCACATTTTATGTGATATGAAAAATTAAAGCAATTTTTATTAGATTTTAAAAGTGCATTTTGGAACCCATGGTTTGTCTACAACTCCAGGTATTTAGTAATGCCTTATTACTGATTTATTATTCAACAAGGAAATCCTGGTTTGTCCAGTATTTCTCAGAATGTTTATAGACAAAATAAAAAAAATGTACAAGCTAGAATAAGTGTAAAGTGTTTGAAGGGGAGACTCCATAATTCCTATTTTGACCCTCTCCAACAATTCACAAATGGTTCTAAGCATAGATATGTATATAAAGGCTAGATGGCTCGTCCGCGCTGATGGCCAATTGAGTGGAACGTCCACATTTTGGCAGCCATCTTACGACAGGGCGCTCGCTCACTCGTAGCATTGAGTTTTAATGATGCAGGTACTTTTAAATGACCATAACTTGCTTAATTTGTTACCGATTTTCAAACGGATTGGTTTGTTATAAACGTCAAAGATGTACCTATGACACTGAATACGTATACTAAAAATAAATAAAAAATTCATGAAACATGTTAAAGCATCCAGAATTATAGCCACGTTAATAACGTTTGTAAAAAAACAAACCGTTTGTAAATCCGTCAAGAATTCAGCAAGTTACGAGCATTTTAGTTGGCGTATGTCACTCACCTTCCGTCCACAGCAGCAGGGAGCAGCACTATGGCAGCACTGACCTAAGATGGCCGCCAAGTGACGACACAGCTGACTCCGCCTTGAGCCATCTAGCCTTTATATACATATCTATGGTTCTAAGCATTGACCTATACAGGAGATTTGGTTTCCCCTTTATATTAGTTTATATTACAGTTGTTGAACTGCAGACAACAGTTGGCTAAATAAGGGTTTATAAACTGTATTTAAGATGCTACCACAGAGTGGTGCTGTGGTCATTAAAAACAAAGACTGTCTCGTAACAACACATGTTTGGGCTGTCTACATTATTCTCTGTCTATGTTTGTGTATAGTCGATAATCTTTAACCAATATTTTTTAACATTTATTTGAATTACTAGGGCTAGCTGGCTTTTAGGACCATTTTTGAAACATTGTAGTAGGCTGCATGGATGTCGCTTACAGTACTGATAAGATAATGATGTTTTATTGGTTTTTGTAAATGTACACATTGTAAAGATGTTAATGAGAGCTAGAGAGAGAGAGAGAGAGAGAGAGAGAGAGAGAGAGAGAGAGAGAGAGAGAGAGAGAGAGAGAGAGAGAGAGAGAGAGAGAGAGAGAGAGAGAGAGAGAGAGAGAGAGAGAGAGAGAGAGAGAGAGAGAGAGAGAGAGAGAGAGAGAGAGAGAGAGACAGAGACAGAGACAGAGACAGAGACAGAGACAGAGACAGAGACAGAGACAGAGAGAGAGACTATACTATACTGTATAGACGGTTTCATCTGACGCACGTGATACACGTCTGGATCCGAACCTTACTTCCGGTTTCATTTTTTTAATGGTCTGACTAGTTACTAAACTGATCTCTTGAACGAATGCCTCGTCGAAAATAACAAATGTTTTGGTTTCCTAGGTAATCTATGTGTTGTTTTTTTGCTTGTTATATAAATAAACTACGTTTAAAGAACTCTGTTGTTATTTATTCTTAGCGGAGTTTACCGGAAGTTACGTGCGGACCGCGACAGCCGCTTGTTTATGTTGTTACTGCTGAAACGGTCTATATTGTAAATGTGATAATAGTTTGAGTTAACTCAGCTCTGTGATAGATTCTCATTTTCATGTAATGCTTTTCTGTTGAAATGGAAAATATTTTTTCCATACCAAAACTATATCACTGCTGTTTTAAAGGAGATACTGTATATGTTTTTCATTTAATTTAGCTGTGTATAATATTGCTGCCAGCTGTTATGTGTAAATTTAATGTTAGAGGACGAGGCAGTTTGTAGCAAGAAATGTCATATTTTTCCAAGAATTTCTTGTGATTCTAAAACCGAACATTGTACAGTTAAAAACAATCCATTCAATGCACAAGCAGCAACACATAAGAAAATATATAGCAAATATTTAAAGGAGATAATTGAAAAGCTCAGATCCAAAAGCTGCTAAAAGCCACCTCCGTCAAAAAACATATAATGAGGTTAACCGAATGCTCTTGGCACGTATTTTTTGATACTGAAACTATGAAGGGTTATGAGGTCATGGGCTAGTTTCCCGAACAGGGTTTATGGCAGTGGTTTTCAAACTGGGGGCGCGAGATAGTGCCAGAGGGGCCACAGTATTATGACATTTTATGAAATACATTAATTTATCATGAATTCTGTGTAATTAAACCTAAAAAAATAAGGCTACTAACCAAAAGCACTACTTTTTTGTATAATTTAATGTTTTTTTTTTATTAAAATGTTGAGTTTTAGAACAGTTTTTTGTCACAAATTTTCTTTGGGGGGCCACGAAGAAATGCACCGTACACAAGGGGGGCTGCACGCTGAAAAAGTTTGGAAACCACTGGTTTGTGGTAGTCCCACACTAAAATGCTTTTTGAGATGTCTTAACTTCAAACAGCTTGCACAAACATATCTTAAGTTAAAATACATCAGTGACATTGTTTGGTCCTAAAAATCAGTAATGTTTTTTGTAAGGTATGTTTGCAAAAACTACTTAAATATCCTAACTGAGGCCTATAGTCTTGGCTTAATCTAATCCCTGTCCGAGAAAAAGCCCTTATAAGACTCTTTACAAATAAGTTGAAAGACATTTAACAGTTTTCAAATGGATAAAATTAAATAACCAAATCTATCCAGACCTCTTGTTGTATAAGCTTAGATTTCAAAGCATGTAACAAAACCATATGATTTCTGGATCCATTTCACTGCCCCAAAGTGGGCATAATGCATGATATTTTCAACATGTACAAAAAACAACTGTTACTATTGACAAATAGAAGCAGTCCACAAGACCTTGAAAGCTTCGAATAATCTGTGAACATAACTGTATACCAAAGGGGTTATAGGGACAAATATGAAACCATCTGTCCAACATAATGTTTGCAACAGTAAAACAGTAAACATCATCAAAATTAAATGTTTTACAAAGTCATACTTTTGGAATGACCTAGTTAAAACCTGATCAACGCACATTATTTTTTAAAGATTGCATGAAAAATTTGCTCAAACATCAATGAACTGAAGCAGCTTCACTTCTAAAAATACATGTTCATCACTATGAACCATAGAAGAATGGACCATAAAGAATTTTAACATCTGAAGAACCGATTTTTTTTCGTGTGGTAAATAGAAGTCGCCAAGCTTACATTGAAATCAATGAGATTGTGTCGCTCTGCCACTGCTAGTCGCTGCTAATGTGAATGCAGCTTACGGCATTGTGTCATAACCTTTTGGGGCCGTTCACATGTCGCGTCTAAAAACGCTAGGCGCATAGGTTCTTGTCACATGACCTGCGGTGCTCTGGCGGCATTCTGAAAAGTTTCACTGTTTTTTACTCTATGCGGTGGGTGCTGGAAAAAATAAACGCAGCGCCTCCATTATGAGCTCGCATAGTCCGCGCCTATTTTAAATAACAAACTTGAGCATGCAAAAACTCGATATGTGAACGGCCCCTTAAGCATCTTAATTTTATTAAAAGTGATTTGTGAAAGTTAGTAGTCCAAAATTCATAACTATTCTCAAACTTTTTAATTAAAATATTGTTTTGCGTTTTAAGTTGTAAGAGGATGAATTTTCTTTATTGCTTATTCTGTGGATTCCTGAAAAGTTATAGCAAATAAGATATAAAATAAAAATGATTTTTTTAAATCTACAATTGACCAGAAATATGTCAAAACCGAACTTGTATGAAGAATAATAATAAACCGATCACGATGCAGGCTGTTTCATGCTCTCAAACTAAATACTCACTTCACAACATCTGTCAGGCTCTTTATAGTCAACCAGCAGGGTTTTGTGAAAGAGAAATGTTTCTAGTGGTGGCTCTTGTTCCACTCTCGTCTTTTGCAATAGGACAGATCCTGGCATACAGCTCTGTTTGGCATCCCATCTCTCTTTTTTGCAATAATCATTAGAGCCATTCGTCCTTACTCTCTAGTTTATTCTCATTGTCACATATAGGTCAACATCTGATATTATGGCCACTATCCTACCACGAGAATAGATGTGTCAATGGCCCTACTGTAAGTGTGTGCAGTATGTTGGTGCCAAATATCAGCCAGGAATGGATTCTGTCATTACACATCACCTTTGGTATCTCGCATGTTAACAACAAAGACACTGGGTGCACAGTTTGTTAGACTAAAGCCAGGAGTATACACTCGTACGTGTACACAGACGTTCAACGCATGGGCATTGCGACAAAATACGGAAATTGCGGAACCCCGTGGACCCGTCAAAAATGGACAATACTTCGGCCAAATTCCGATACAAATTCCATGTGATTCCACATGATTACACTATCAGAAAACAAATGGTCATAAAAAAACATCACTGGGACAGTATCATTTAAAAGGTCCTAATATTTACCATTTAGGTTTAGATTTGTATACATTTGGTACCAATATGTACATTTGGGGTATACTATGCACTCTTTGGTAGCAATATGTACCTCTTAGGTACTAATATGAGCTTTATTACGTACAAAGGTGTATTTTTTGAAAGGGTACCGCCCCAATGACAGCTAGGGATAATTTTTTGACCAATTGTCCTTACGATGTTGTTGTATAACTTTGTTAAAACCTCTGCACACTGTAAAAAAAAATGCAGCATAAAGTTAAAACAATTTGGTTTTGTAAGTCATTTCAACTTACTTAAAATGTTGACTTGTGATAAGATGGCATAACTTATAAAAACAAGTTGTAATTGTTTAACTTATTTTTTTTAAGTTAAAGTAACATAAAAGTATATGTTGATTTGACATAATTTTTTTACAGTGCACCTGTGAAATGTATAAACATTTTATAAAATTTAATTTTATAAATTGTACTCAAAAATAAGTATAGTTAAATGTAAAAATAAATATTATAAAAAGGATAAAACATACTAAAAGTAAGAATTAAATGAAAAGTTTAATATAAAGTATATATATATTTTATAAATATAAAAGTTTTTCACTTCACAGTAAAGTTGCTCTATAATTATTTGGTTTATTACAGTGATTTAAAAATTTGGGAAGTGAGCGAAAAAGGTCTCCTGACAGTTCCTGACGGTAACAAGAAAAAGTTATCGAAACAATTTGCCGTTACAAAATCACCGCACTGGCACAATGCTTCAATTACATAATACACAGGCTGTCGGCTATCAGTTGATCATAAAAGTACATCTAAATGCTGAGAGTGGGCAAAGCACAGCCTATTTAATGTGGGCAATGATACGCTTATCATTATCTTCTCTGGCCTCTCTTACATCTTTACAATCCCAATGAGCTCTCTTGGCAACATTATTTGCCCTACTTTATGAGAACATTAATCACATGTCCATGTACTATAAGTGAGATAATTTCTCTTGTGTCCTAGGGGTTTAGTGAAACCTCTCACTGTAACAGTCCTACTGGACTATGTTTATTCATAACATATGCGAACATCTTCAATGATTCGTATCATGTCAGTGTATTTCTGACTCTGCTGGCCTTTTCCTCATACATTTTTATTCAGAGCCCCTGGCAAGAATGTTGCATTAATGTGCTGCTTGCAATGATGAAGTATTTAACTTTCATTTGGTTAGTTTGTATTGCTGGCATAATTGGGTTGATTATTTTCTGCTTTTCAGAAGACGACTTAATACTGTAGCAGTACTGTAGGTGTTAGCAAATTCTCAGTCCTTATAGTCTATTACGTATATTAAAGGGCACCTATGATCCGATTGACGATTTTACATTTCCTTTGGTGTGTAAGTGTGTATTAGTACATGAAAAAGGTACAAACCCCAAAGTAAACGATGACGCAAGTTATCGTCTCCAACGTAAATCTCTTTTCTTGGACAACAACAAACACACAGATTGCAGGCAACAGTTAACTTCATTATCATAATCATTATCATAATTCCTCCCGCTTCGGACTCACTACCTGTAAGTTTACTCCTGTCAGCATTGCATTGTGAGCGAATCTTTCAAACATGGTAAGGAGCGTCACATTGTTCAACAACAACAACCATGTTGTATTAAACTGTATGAGTTGATATGAATATATACATCTTCAATTAAACATAAAATGAGATATGAGAGAGACATTATTTAAATAGTGTTGTTACAATAAAAGTAAACATTTCAAATGATTTTAGCAGCTGTACTGTACAGTTAAGAAAACTACTGCCAACACTAACAATAAAAATCTTATTCATTCCGTCCTGAAATTGAACTCGAAGGAGATCAAAGCCTGCTTTGTCTGAATGTTAAAATGAACAATAGCGCTATAGGCCTACAGAAGTGTGTACATGTTTCAAGGTTTTTTAGTAAAGCTTCAGCTGTCAAAATGCTATGCTGAGAAAACAGTAAAATACCAAGATTTTTGTTCAATTAAAAGCGGCACATTAAAGCTGGCAGAGTTTCAGAACTGCAATCATCTGGAGAATACAGATCGGCCATCTGTAAGCACACCAGCAGATGACAGATTAGATGACCTGATTCTTACCATTATTTACACCTGAGGTATCTACACTAAAAAAAGAGACTTCTCCAATGTTCTTAATTAAAACACATTCACTTTACACAATCTGTTCCCCAACTTATTTGTAGATCAACTTGTGTGAAAATTAACTGGTTTTCACCACAACTCCATACAGTAGATGTTGGAATGGTGTTAATGAATAAATTTTTTTTTTCTTAAAATAAACTTAATTTTATCATGTTCAACCCATAAATCATTTTGAGATGCCATTACAGTAAATTATTTTTTTTCTAACTTTTTTTCTAACTAAATTTTTTTAAATAATGTATTATTTAAAGGAAAGAGAAATACCTGTTTGTGTTTAATGTTAATTTATGTTAAAGATAAAAAGATCTCACGGCAAGTCGTGTAATTGTCACCAAAAATGTGATTAATTTATTCGTCTCCAAGGCACGAAATTCAGCACGAATGTCTATTTTCGTGTCAGGCGCACTAATTTCTATAAATAGTTTTTCATGTCGGTGGCACGACTTTCTTTTTCATGTCATTTTATGTATTGTTTTCTCATTGTTTTTTCTATATTCTTACCATTGTCGCTTTGGGTTGGGGTTAGAATCACTTTCTGTTACATTTTTAGACATCCAAACCCCAACTCCAGGCGAGAATAGTTTTAAAAGCCGAAAAAAAAAACATGTAGAAATATATATATAAAAGTACCCCAAATCTAACCCCAAGCGACAATGACTTAAAAATAGAGACATGGGTCGTTCAACGGACATGAAAAACCAGCTTAATCTCACGAGAAGTCGTACATATTTTACAAGTTGGCTAATTCGTATCAATTCATACGAAGTTAATCATGCAAAATCGTATGATTCTCATGAACAACAATGAAACCGACACCCAACGTCACAGGGGTCAAGCCAAATCGTACCAAAACTTACGAATGTGGTCGTATGAATTGATATGTACGAATATGTAAAAATTCTCGCAAGATAGCGTTGGAAAAACTATTTTTATAAATTTGTGCTGATTGACATAAAATAGACATTCGTGCTCAAGGCACGGAAAAAAAGCTGAATTTCGTGCCACGGACATGAATAAATTAATCAAATTTTTTGTGACTATAACACGACTTTCCGTAAGATCTTGTTGCAAGAAGGGTTTGTGTTATATTTTTATCGAGTTTTGTAAGTACCATCGTGCAGAAAAGTGGTACTGGCGATTATGTTGAGGGATGCTTGTGTACTCAATGAACTGTATGTAACTGTTATAAGTATGATAATATGTGAAGATTAATTAGCATGGCCCAAAAATTTAAAGTTATAAAACATTATTTGTTTGACCTAACTTATTTTATTCTTATTTTAAGCATATTGTGAAAAGTCCATTGGACAAACTATCTTTTGAGAGACTTCAGCAGTCATATCAGACCTTTGCTCAGTGTATGTAAATTAGTAGAAGATTAAACAGTACATTAAATACATTTGCAACAAGAAATACATTTTTTATCTGCGTATCAGTAAATCAGAAGCAGCTTTGCGATTTCCCAGGAGATCCATTTGGCTTACAAGAGCTTTGTGGTCAAAATTAAAAATATTTCTGAATATTAAATGCACATTTTCTTCTTGCATAACAGAATAGAAGACTCATTATCATGGGCTTAAATGTCTTTAAATTAAAAATGAATGAATATTTCAATTATTACATTGGATGATTTAACCAAATGACCCTTTATAATGGTAACAAGTTAATATGCAGTATAAACGTTTGATATAGCAATTGAATTAAATTGTGATAGAGTTAGCTTATTTAAAACACCCAAGTCTAAAAAAAAATTATCCATAGTTGTCACTGGGGCAGAACCCTTTCAAAAAGTACAGCTGTGCACCTAAAGAGTTCATATTAGTAACTCAGAGGTACATATTGGTACCAAAGATAGCTTTTTACATATTTGTATCTTAAATATACACTGACCTAAAGGATTATTAGGTACACCATACTAATACTGTGTTTGACCCCCTTTCGCCTTTAAAACTGCCTTAATTCTATGTGGCATTGATTCAACAAGGTGCTGAAAGCATTCTTTAGAAATGTTGGCCCATATTGATAGGATAGCATCTTACAGTTGATCCAGTGCACAAAGCTCCCATTCCACACCCCTAAATGCATTGAAGCAACTGCCATGTGATTGGTTGATTAAATAATTGCATTAATGAAAAATTAAACAGGTGTTCCTAATAATCCTTTAGGTGAGTGTACATTTAGGTATTCCCCACAAATTACTTTTTGTAAAGGGTACTGCCCCAGTGACAGCTTGACCCTTTTTTAAAGCGTACTTCTGAAAGCTGACAACAGTTGAGCAGACTACTAGCTTTACGATTCAAGGGCATCTCAGACAGAGATATGGTTAGGCACATATAAATAGCAATGTGCCCAAACATTTATGGCTCTGACAGACACAACCCAAATGTTCCCCAAAATCATCTCCAAATATTGATTAATGACATAGTGTGTAAGATGGGGAAGAAGCGTTGAGGTTATGTTTGTCTCAATGAAGGCAGTCTGATCTAAACGAAATGGAATGTTCAGAAATGTGCTCCAGGCCGCAAACGTATAAGACATGATCAGCTTTTCCGCAGCGGGGCTATTTCGGAGCACCGTCAGAGAGATCAGTAAAGTCACGGTGACATTTGCTGGAAATAATACTTTTTGGAGTGTCATCCAAAAGACCATATCAGTGAGAGTCAGCCAAGCAGCCGTGCAGCAGCACATGAAACCTCATTCCTTTGATATTGTTGAGGGACATTAACTAGGAAATGACTTCTCTTCTTCTCTTTGTGAGCATGCTTATCTAGTACAGTACATAAGAATACTACAGACAGAGAGGCTTATAGTGTGAGACAAAATGGAAGTCCTCGCCTATGCACTTGATCTGTCAAATTACTGTCAAGAACTGTGCCGTGGCACATTATGTAGGTATATAATGCATATTTATTTAAGACCTTGTACATTGACACAATTATGTTTTATTCCAAAGTCTTCGACCTTGAGCATGTAAAATTACTTAAATGTGCATTGTGTAACTTTTAGAAGGATCTCTTGACAGAAATGCGATATAATATACATAACTATGTTGACAAGTGAAACTTGAAATTTAAAGAGAACATATTTTTTCATTGTTAAATAAAGAAGAAAAATCTATCATAACTTTTTCAAGTTTCCTGCTTCATTACGTATAAAAATGTAAAAAAATTATAGAGGTTTGTAACAACATGACGGTCAGAATTTTACATTTTTGGGTGAACTATCACTTTAAACCCCATAACAAATTTTGCCAACATCACATGATGTCACCCTCTAATATTTCAGTTTTTAATCAATTGTAACATCGCTCAGTTGGTAGCGCATTGCATTTACAACATAAAGGTCATGAGTTTCGATTCAGCGAACACACATACTGATAAAAAATGTATAGAATAAATGCACTGTAAAAATAAATAAATAAATGCACTATTTGGATAAAGCATCTGGCAAATCCATACTTTCAAAATGTTAAAATATATGATTTTGCTTTCGCACAGCAGATAAAGATGCTTTGAAGATGTGAACTTTGTTTTGAACTAAGAGGTTAATCTGTGACATTAGGATCCTCAATTGGCCAAACATCTCTCTATCAGACTTTTCAGGGCAGATAGAGTTCACCAAAGCAAACGAAACCGAGAGCAACTTTCTTTGCACACGCTCACGTTTCTGCTCTCAGGTTTGCACTGCACATAAATCAAAGTAAAGGATCTTACTTTAAGTGTTCCAGGATCTAAGATTTCTTTACATGTCCCATTCATAAGCATGTTCAATGCCGACTTCATCTGTAAAAAAAAGTCATACATGAGAAGAATGCAGAATAGTAGCAAGGATGAAAAGCCAATATATGTCACCAACTGACCTTCAAGAGTACAGATGTGAAAATGTTCTCACATTCCAATCGGGCTTTCTGACTGATGGTCTTCACTAAATAGACAGTGAAAAGAAGGCTATCAAGCCTAGATAAAATCATTTTTACTTTTGAATTATTTTTCTGCTGTGTCGAGCATTCGATGAATACCAACGGCTATTGAGAGCAGATGCATGGTGCTCGGCACACGTTTTTTTTTTTTTTTAAATGTGCGTGTCCTTGAAGCAATTAAAATGTTCTCAGTTAATCACATGAGCCTTAATGACAATCACGTTCCTCGCACACATCCATGCTTGATTTTTTTTAAAAACTATTTTTAACAATTGTCATGCATAGACGGTCATAGTTACAAATAGGTTTACAGGCTAACTATATAAAGAAACACACTCTCTGGGCAGTTGCCTTGCAATTAAACCACAATTACCATGTAGAGAGGTGATTTATTGGGCGAATGCACTATACAACAAGCTGCAAGGTAGTTTAATGGCCTGATAGTTATTAGACCTATTTCAGGAACCACAGGGGGGAAATGCCATAGGAGAGAAATAGCTTACAACAAAAGCTGTAACTTTATCTGTCTGTTAAAGAAACAACTTGGGATTGGCATGACCCCTACACTTTTGTAAAAAGGTCGGTTTGAGCAGAATGCATGGAAACATATTGTCCATGCGTGTTGTGGGTAGCAGCCCGGATGAAAAAAATACTGCAGGATACTTTAGTATTTATTTCTTAAGTTATTATGGTAAACTGTAGTATATTAGTAGTACCAATTCATAATAGAGTAATGATTAGATGAAGGATGGAAAGGGTGTGTGTGCACGTTTGATGATACCATCTATACAGTTATGCATTATTTTCTGTAAGCAAGTACATTTTCCCTTTTAAATATCTCTTTAATTTTGCTGTTGACCTTGTGATGGCACACTAGCACTGTTGTTCATGTACTAATGAGTATAGCTGTGCTTGAAGTAGTAATCCTGCTGATGTTTCTCTTTTCATTTACAGATGTTAACCCTCAGTGTCCACTGTCTCTCATCACCAGGGCAGATTTCTAATCAAATAAACAGCAAATGGGTTAAAAGGGCCTTGCCACGCTCTTAAAAGAAATGAACTTCTGCCTTTCATCTCTGCAGTACACCGATGACCATGAGACAAATATGGTTGAACCTCATTAAGTGTATTAAGAATTAAAATCATCTCCTACTGTTTTTATGCTTTGCAAGGTGTATTTTAGTGGAAGGGCAATCTAAAACAGTCAGTTTTACAGTTTACAGAGTTATTCGTAGGAGTTTTAAAACGTTTTAATTACGCTTAACTCTTTCACCGCCAGCGTTTTTAAAAAAAGTTGCCAGACAGCGCCAGCGTTTTTCATGATTTTCACCAAAGTTTAATGCCTTCCAGAAAATGTTCTTCTTTAAATATATAAACATACAATATACCAAATGAAAGAACAGACCCTCTGCTTTCAAACAAAAAAAACGTTTCATCCTACCTTCAGTGGTTCTTTTGCAATCAGCTTTTGAATATGGGTAGGTTTCGGCAAAAACACCACATTTTGTGCAAAAAGCAGAGATAATTCCATTTTTGTGACAGACTTTTCATAGAGATCCCATTCAGTGCGATCTTTAAAACAGACACGGACATGCAGTCGCTTGCCATAGGGCAATACTTCCGGGTTTAAAAAGTTGCGGATAATAGCGGTATTGCGGAAAGATGGAAAATCTCGTCATTGGCGGGGAAAGAGTTAATATAATGAGTAAATATATAAGTGACTTTATACACTCACCTAAAGGATTATTAGGAACACATGTTCAATTTCTCATTAATGCAATTATCTAATCAACCAATCACATGGCAGTTGCTTCAATGCATTAAGGGGTGTGGTCCTGGTCAAGACAATCTCCTGAACTCCAAACTGAATGTCAGAATGGGTATTTCTGAGTATTTCACAATCTGCTCAGTTACTGGTATTTTCATGCACAACCATTTCTAGGGTTTACAAAGAATGGTGTAAAAAGGGAAAACATTCAGTATGCGGCAGTCTTGTGGGCGAAAATGCCTTGTTGATGCTAGAGGTCAGAGGAGAATGGGCCGACTGATTCAAGCTGATAGAAGAGCAACTTTGACTGAAATAACCACTCGTTACAACCGAGGTATGCAGCAAAGCATTTGTGAAGCCACAACAAGCACAACCTTGAGGCGGATGGGATACAACAGCAGAAGACCCCACCGGGTACCACTCTTCTCCACTACAAAGAGGAAAAAGATGTTACGAGCTCACCAAAATTGGACAGTTGAAGACTGGAAAAATGTTGCCTGGTCAGATGAGTCTCGATTTCTGTTGAGACATTCAGATGGTAGAGTCAGAATTTGGCGTAAAAAGAATGAGAACATGGATCCATCAGACCTTGTTACCACTGTGCAGGCTGCTGGTGGTGGTGTAATGATGTGGGGTGTATTTTCTTGGCACACTTTAGGCTCTTTAGTGCCAATTGGGAATATTTAAATGCCACTGCCTACCTGAGCATTGTTTCTGACCATGTCAATCCCTTTATGACCACCATGTACCCATCCTCTGATGGCTACTTACAGCAGGATAATGCACCATGTCACAAAGCTCGAATCTTTTCACATTTGTTTCTTGAACATGACAATGAGTTCACTGTACTAAAATGGCCCCCACAGTCACCAGATCTCAACCCAATAGAGCATCTTAGGCATGTGGTGGAATGGGAGCTTTGTGCCTTGGATGTGCATCCCACAAAACTCATCAACTGCAAGTTGCTATCCTATCAATATGGGCCAACATTTCTAAAGAATGCTTTCAGCCAGTAGCGTAACGAGCCAACACCGGGCCCTTAAGCAGAATTATCAAGGCGGGCCCTTTACTACAGCACGTGATGACGCAATGTCCACAAGCAGGCTCCAATGAATGGGACAGGACAGGATCATAGAGACATTCGATGACTGACAAAATCAGAAATAGCCTACAAGCACCACAGCAAAAACATAACATCGGTGACAGCGCACCATAACATATGAAAAAACACTGCTGGTGACAGCACACTATAACATTTTGTTACTCATTGCTATGACTACACACATACACCTAGGTCTAAATACATATAAAAGATGCTCACTGACATTATAGGCTATAGTGTTACATTATAACCACATTATAATTTGTAGAGGCATTTTCCGGGCTTCAGTTCTGGATGACATGAAGCACACAGCAGCTCTAAACTTCAGACATGACACAGCTCAATCATTACATACGTAGGATCGATCCATACCGTTCAAAATCATTTGTTTACTTACTGCTGCACTTTGTGCTTTGCTTTAGGTGTCTGGTGTAGTGTTTGGGTATTTAAAGCGTTATCGTTTCTTGTTTGCGCTAAGAAACCAAAAGATACAAACCAACCGATTTCAAACGTGCACAGAAACTCTGGGCTGTGATTGGTTGGGCTCTATCGCTAGCGGTGATTTCATTGGGCGATGGCTTGTTCGACTTTATGCGCTGCAAGAATTGATAGCCGTTGATTACGTCAAACTACCGCGAGAGTGATTCGCGAAACCATACGGAGGAGTTTGCTTTTAAATCACTCTCGCGGAACTTTGACGTCATCCGGCTGCCTATTGAAAACCCGTGAGAAAGCCTGAGAATAGCGGATAGCAATGAATATGTGATAGGGCCCGCCGACTGTCAATCAAATTCTTCCAGGCGGGCGGGCCCCTGATTGGTCCGGGCCCGTAAGCAACGCTTACCCTGCTTACCGATAGTTACGCCCCTGCTTTCAGCATCTTGTTGAATCAATGCCACATAGAATTAAGGCAGTTCTGAAGGCGAAAGGGGGTCAAACACAGTATTAGTATGATGTTCCTAACAATCCTTTAGGTAAGTGTATATAACCATACACTCAAAATGGCACAAAAGCTGTCACTGGGTCAGTATCCTTTTAAATGTCATAATATATACTATTTAGGTACAGATATGTAAAAATTGAATACCAATATGTAGGTGCTATATGCACTCTTTAGATACAAATGTGTACTTTTTGATACCACCCAACAGGTTTTGTACCTTTTTCTGAGTGCTGTGTGTGATGAACATCACATTGGTCAATGTTGACATAAAAAAAAGAAATAAAATGATCTGAACATTATTTATATCTGCTAAATATTTTTAATAAACTCTCAGAAATAAAGGTACAAAAGTTGTCACTGGGACAGTACCCTTTCAAAAAGATACACCTTTGTACCCAAAGAGTGAATATTAGTACTTTAAAGGTACATAATGGCAGTTTAAAGAAACATATTTGTACCTAAATGGTACATATTATTAAAGGGTACTGCCCCAGTGATAGCTTTGTACCTTTATTTTTGACAGTGTAGTTGAACATTCACTGTAAAAATAATGCAGCATGAAGTTTAAACAAATTATTTAAATGCAATTCAATTGAACCTATTTGATTTTGAAATTGATTACTTAAAGTAATTTATGTTGATATATCATCATTATTTTTACAGTGCATCTTTTAACAATAATCTTATTTTTTACACAATACCTGTTGGTAACACTTTATTTTGATAGTCCACTTTAGACATTCTACTAACTATAAATAACTTTGCAACTAAATGTCAACTAACTTTCAATAATATGCAACTATACGTCAACTAACTGACATTAGAGTATTAGTAGACTGTAAGGGTTGGGGTTAGGGAAGAGGTTTGGGTTAGTGGAATAAGTTGACATGCACCTGCAAAGATACTTCTAGTCAGTTGAATATATGTTGAGAAATCATCTGAATAAACTGTTAGTAGATATTAAGCAGACAGTCTACTAATTCTCTAAAGATTGGTAGTTGATAAGTAGTTGCAAAGATACTTATAGTTAGTAAAATGTCTAAAGTGGACTATCGAAATAAAGTGTTACCTACCTGTTTTACCATCCCAATATTAGAAATCGTCCTATAAATACATGCAGCTGAGGCTTGCTTTTTAACTATTACAACTTTTATCTATATTAAACTCTTATTTAGAATCATTTTGTGGCCTTCCCTCCATCTTAACTACCCCCTCTTAAGCTGAAATATTTTGATGAGAATACTTGATGCATTTATCTTTGGTATACAGTAAAATACATCCATTTTAGACTGCCTGTCATATTTAACGGAAATCGAAAGTACTTTCAGCATCAGAGCTCATCATCTTAAATGGCATTCAGATTGCATGGATGTGAAAATTACTCTTAAGACACACCTTCAGTACTTACATGAAGATAATCATTGTTATTAGAGAAAAATGTTCATGAAGAAATGTCGTCATACTCTTGCATAATTCTTCAGCTCTTTGAAATTATATAACAGAACGTGGGGGCAAATAAAAACAGCATCTTGAGCTGTGAAATGCTTTTGAGTCTAATTTTTAATCGATGTGATCAGCATAAGTGTCTTTTCTTAATGTCCTAAGTCAAAATTTAAACACTATATATATAAGCCATGGGCGCTGAATACACGGGACACTTTTAATAAAATACAAATTCCTTTTTGTTGCATATACTGTAGTAGTGCAAACACATTGAACACCAATTAACTTTGCTTTACATGATGGAGTATAGAACTTCTCAAAGTTATTTTTGCAAAAACGGCATGTAACCAAATTCGTAGAAATAGAAGTGGGTTACTCTTAGCCAGACTATAATGGGTCTATATAGTTACATGTTATTTCACCATCTCAGTTTTTTATTGCTGGTAAGTGTCTTGCAAGACATGCATGAACCCTTTTTATCACGCATGCAGCAGACACGTATTTTTACATGACATGCAATACACATAGGTTTCCATGAGGAACTGAAGACAATTTAGTTTTTCCCTCCTCGGATGAGGAGGCACTGGCCGTCACTGCTAAAGAGTTCATTTTAGTTCCTCAGAGTGCATGTTAGTTCCTCAAAGGTACATAGTACCAAATGCATGCATACCCTTGCATAGGACCTTTTTAGTGTACTGCTCCAGTGACAGTTTGGGACAAAGTGCAAATGTTTGATTCAAAGCACTGGACTAGATTCAATTTATTTGAGGATGTAGGGTAATAAATAATCACCCTAATAAAAACTCTTCACATACATAAGATACTTTTTTAATATCTGCATTGCAAAGGAAATAAAATCCTCCAGAAACTACGAGACACAAAAATACACAGATGATAGAGTTTGTGCTTTGGGTAAAATATAGAAGAGCACTTATTGAAACATTGTTCCCATCATTACAAGATTCAGTTCTCACTGTAAGATTAGTCTATTATGTATGGGTTCATGTTGAGTACAGTACTTCTATCAGAAATAATCTAACAACTCAGATCACAGTTAACTCTTAACAAGACATAATAGGTATGCTGTGAGAAGCATCAGATATATTATCTGGTTTAGGCCACCCTTTGGGGCTATTTCATTTTCAGCATCATTTTTCATTCGTGGTCAGATTAGACAGCCTAAATGTGATTATAAAGTACAAAGCTCTTCCCCAGCCTCATAGAAAATATGAGTCAACTATTTGTGTCTTTTTAAGGTCAATAATTTTTGGCTCTCTCTTTCTAGGAAACATTTAAAAATGAAAATATATATTTTTTTCTGATAGTCTGTTGACCCAAGCTTTACATGGTGACGTTGGTGTTTTTATAGTACAGCAACAAAATGCATTTTATAAATGAAGTCTCTATTTTATTGGCCATTCAATAAAACCTATTGATTTTATTTTATTTTGAAAGCAATTGATACATTTATTAAAGTACAGCTGATATACTTTTGAGTGATTATGTCATAATTATTTTATTTTATAGCCAACACCTTGCAATAAGGTTTTATTTCTTAACTTTACTAAATGCAAAGCTAATATGAACTAAAACATGCAATGTAGATTTTCAGCATTTCTTAAACTTTGTTGGCACAAGGAGTTAATGAGCTAGACTGAGAGTTTCTGCATCCACAATAGTGTGCTGTGATAGTACAGTACTAAATTAAAAGAACTACCTACTTCTTATAGTATGTGTGGGTTGAGTATAAATACATAACCTATGGCATTTTACAACAACCGTGAATATAATTTAAGCATATTTAAACCACAATGAATACATTTCTCTATATCACTTAAACTGGAAAAGATCCATCTGTTTCAGAGTTTTACAGTAGCTACTTTTAATTTATTCACTTTTTAAATTTTGTATCTTCTCGCCTCCTGTGGCTCATGGTAGACAAAAGTGTCCATTTGATGCATACTGCCATATCTCAGCAGAAGCAATTGACCATATGGGTATTTCTCGAATACTTTTTTTTTTTTTTTGCACCCTGAGGTTTAGGACAAACTAATTCTCACCTACCACTGTGTAATAATGAATAACAGACAGAAGATGAATCCATACCAGATCCGCACCGGATCCATTCCGGACCTGCCGACTTCGGCCCAGATCCAGTGCGGATCTGGCCCCAAATCATCTGCTGTCTTGCATGCATTTATTATTTAACAGAAGTTAAAGGTAAGTTGGTAGAGCTCTGCGTTAACATTGCAAAAGGTTGTGTGCTCGTTTTCCATGCTGATGAAAAGGTATACCTTACATACACTATAAATTTCTTTGGATAAGAGTGCCTGCCAAATGCATAAAGTAGATGTGAATTTTATGTAAAGATGTATTAACCATAATGCCCTGTTTCGTCTTTATATCCACATTGCCGGCCTTTTATTTGGGCTTAGGTAGGCACCATAATGGGCCATTTGTATCTCCATATATCCCCAGTGGCCCCCAGTCATTCAGGTGAGGGTTTCCTTAATTGCCCAAGTCTTAAAAAGCACCTATTCCATTGCTAAAAAACATAAAATGTTATTTTGTATATTTGGTATAATACAATGTGTTTGCATGGTTTATGGTTCAAAAAACACATTATTTTCCACATCTGATTTTGTACAAAGCTCATCAATCTGAAAAGCGCTGTGTCCCTGTTTGGCAAGTTAATCTGTACGTTGTGATTGGCCTGAATACCTCTGATGTCAGCCGGAAATGTGACGCTACTTACTATGTTTGAAACTGTATTTTCTCCCAATTCAAACTCAATTCAAACTC
Organism: Paramisgurnus dabryanus; assembly: GCF_030506205.2. Classification (NCBI taxonomy): domain Eukaryota; kingdom Metazoa; phylum Chordata; class Actinopteri; order Cypriniformes; family Cobitidae; genus Paramisgurnus; species Paramisgurnus dabryanus. Next base: position 18,014,111 of record NC_133346.1, on the reverse strand, counting down.
AATTCTTGGAACATTAGATTACTTAGGTACTTTTTAAAATATTTTTAGCTAAAATCTCCTAGGACACAAGGAATAGGAGGTGGCTAATGCGTAATAAATTGTACAACCACATTCATACATTTTTGTATGATTTGCCTTGACCCCTGTGACGTTTGGGTTAGGAGTGGGGTTTCATTATTGTTTTTTATGATAATTGTACATTTTTGCACGATTAACTTCACACTAATTCATTTGAATGTACTTGTTCTCGTGAGATCAGAAATTAGGAAATAAACCACAGAACATGTTTTCTCTTAGACTTATTTCTTACTTTGGATGTGACAAGACAGGACTGTTTAGGGTTGTGTTTTTTTTCAACTCCATATGTCAACAAAAACACGTGCAAAAACATAGGTCAACATTTGCTGTAACTGTGTAGACAGAAGAGCAGTTTCAACATTCTCCAATATTTCTTTCCCAATATTCTGCTGAAGAAACGTAATAAACTGGGTGAGTAAATTATTTTAATGACCCCTTGTTTTCAGCATTTAATAGCTATTTTTTACATGACTGAGTGCTCAAAGGTGCCATACACGTTTAAAAATGTAACAAAATTGCAGAGTGAAGTTAAAACCACTTGGTTTTGCAAGTCAGTTCAAGTTTTGACTTGTAAATATTTGACATAACTTATATAATCAAGTTGAAAAGTTAGAGTAACATAAAAATGTGCTTTCACATAACATAACATATATGTTGATTTGACAAAAATGCTGCTTATTTTTTACAGTGAAACTGTATTTACTTTATTAGATGAATAATAAGAGTCCTGTGCATGGTAATGAGCCTTAAACACGACTGTTTCCTCTTTCTTTTCTAAACCTTGTGCATGCAAAAGACTGCTGAAAACATGCCAATCTCAGTATAATACCAACTGTGACATTACAGTCTAGATGTACACCCCCAATATTAAATAACACATTCAATTATTTATTTTTAGATGAATTAAACCCCTCTCTGCTTTGTGTAAACTTTCTTAGAGCCATCATTCCTTCAGTATGAGGGATCAAGACAGAAATCGAGGAAAACCACAATTTATTTTTGTTAACAGTTGTGTTTCTCATGTGGTGCGCGCTTATTTGTAGAATTGTTAGTTATATTCTTTAGTGTCATGGCCATTTAAAACGCACCACCAGCCAGATCAATTTTTCAGGCAGACAACCTCCAAAAAAGGCCACGAAGTCAGACAAATAGGTAAGGTAACAAATAAGTGCAGTAAACACGAATATGGCTCAAAACACAATACAAGCAGTATTAAAGACAAGAATATAATAGCACATGCACACCTATCAGTTAATAAATGTAGGCCATTGATACATCAGGCAGTCCCTCCAGAAATGATTTAACACATAATTAGCCAAAGTCCGCATATTTATGCGGGGGGACGCATTTTTTCAAATACGCCACACTCTCGCAGCATACTGTACATTGCAGATTTCCGTGCCAAAAATATGCTTGGCTTGCATGATTTCATAATTCCCGCATTATCACATATATCTTAGCAGAAAGTTGAAAAATTTTGCATTTACTTCAAACAAGCGCAGCCATGTCCCGTTGCCATGGGAATGTTATGATGTGACGTGATTATGTGACGTGAACATCATTGAAAAGCTGCAAAAGCTGAAAACAGTTTTGCACGTTCCCGCAGTTTTTGAAAGTTCCCGCAGTTTTTGAAAGTTCCCGCAGTTTTTGAAAGTTCCCGCTGTTTTTGCACGTTACCGCAGTTTTTGCACGTTATCGCAGTTTTTGCACATTCCCGCAGTTTTTGCACGTTCCCGCAGTTTTTGCACGTTCCCGCAGTTTTTGCACGTTCCCGCAGTTTTTGCACGTTCCCGCAGTTTTTGCATGTTCCCGCAGTTTTTGCAAGTTCCCGCAGTTTTTGCAAGTTCCCACAATTTCATAAATATCCCACATATTCCAGCGCTTTTTTTATTAAGAAAATGTGCCGCAAGATCAAGGATTTTGCCTGCAACCATCACAATAAAGCTCCGCGTTTCTCTGGAAGGACTGATTATGGTGCACCACCCTGTAAATGTATGGGTGGACCACCGTGTAAATTTAGTCAGTTTTGTTATTTTGTCAACAATTGTGTTATAAATTTCTCATTTGACAATGCTGCTAGAGAAGATGTGAGTCTGAAGAATGAATACAATTTTTCAAAAAGCAGATAGTACTGCTGTTCTGATTAATTGTTTGTGTTATGAGCGTTTTGTCTCATATACGGTAAAGTTTTGGCAAAACTTATCACTGTCTTGTTCTTATGTTTGGATGTGCCAACTTGGAAAATGTGTAATCTAGAAAGATTTTGCTCCAATGGACCATGAAGCGGTCACGTTCTGTAACTGTTGAATAATGCTTCACAAAGTGTCCCCAGAAATTGTCCCTGTGACCTTTTTGAAACTTGAAATGTTCAGATTGATCTGTACTGACACAGTCCCTTTCAGCTCTTATTGCCAAGCAATCATAACCCATTTAATTTTCTGCTCCCAACTGTTCACACAATTGGACAAATCGTTAAAAACCAACAGATGACACATTCAGAAGCATATGTAAAAGCAGGTTGTCAGTCTGTTCAATCGAACAGCACAGTACTTACTGCTGCCATTTAGATAATCTTTCTTTATATAAGCCTTATTCTGTGCCGATTGTACAGACAAAAAGAACTATTTCACACGAATGTGAAATACTCTAACATGCGACACAGCAGTCAGGCCTATTGTGGCATAGTGCTTCACAGAGGTGTCGATTAAAAGCGAGGATCAAGGGTTCATCTCGGCACGGCCTTCAATGCGTTTATAAGATCTACTAAGACCATGTGTTCCCAGAGGAAAATTAAAACATCGGAGAAGCATCTTCAAAGTTCCTGGTCAATTTGAGTTTCCTAAAGATTCGAGGCAGTCAGATCAAAAGCATCTGATGTGGGATATATCAGCAAAGTCATTCATGCTAAAAATATCTGGTAATAGGTGCTGACTTTGTCTCCATGGTACTGTTTAATATGAAGGTCAATGGCTAAGGATTATTGTGCATATTATGTTAATTTCTTTAGTAGCCTATGGGGAATCGATTCTGAATGGCAAGCATTAACAGTGTTGGAAACTTTTTGCTAACTACTGCACTCTTTAACAAATTCCTTGTTGCAGTTACATTTTTAAAGGATTACTCCATTTTCTTAAACAAACAAAAATAATTCATCCCGATCATGTCATCCAAAATGTAGATGTCTTTCTTTGTTAAGTCGAGAAAAAAGTAAGTTTTTTTTTAAAGAAAATATTCCAGGATTTTTCTCATTTTAATGGACTTTAATGGACCCCAACAGTTTACAGTTTCAATGCAGCTCTAAATGATCCCAATCGAGGTATAAGGGTCTTATATAACGAAACGATTGTCATTTTTTGGCATGAAAAATTTAAAAAATCCACTTTAAACCACAAATTTTCGCACAATGTGACACACCAGCGTAACCTCACTTAATTGCGTAAGCACGTCAAAAGGTCAAGTGTTACATATATGAAACGCACATTTGGGGACCATTTTCAACAATAAACTGACACAAAGACATTAATTAGTATCATTCCACATACAACAACTTCGGATCGGTCCTCTTTCTCCACACTTGTGAACACTGGGGCGGTAGTTTCGCATATGTCATCTATGACCTTTTGGACGTGAAGACGCATTACGTGAGGTTGCGCTGGCGCCTTACACGCCGGTGGAAGATGAGAAGTTGTGGTTTAAAAGTGCATCTTTCTATTATTCTTGCCCAAAATAACAATTGTTTTGCTAGATGAAACCCTTATGCCTCGTTTGGGAGCGTTTAGAGCCCTTTGAAGCTGTGTTAAAACTGCAATTTTAAACTGCATTGAAACTGTAAAGTGTTGGGGTCCAATAAAGTCCATTAAAATGAAAAAAATCCTGGAATGTTTACATCAAAAAACATAATTTCTTCTCGACTGAAAAAAAAGTTATAAACATCTTGGATTACATGGGGGTGAGTAAATTATCTGGAAAAATGTTTTATGACAGTGGAGTAATCCTTTAAGATTAATCAAATTTAAAACTTATTTCAAGTGAGGAGTTGCTATATTTTATAAAACTAAAGCTTGAATTAGCTACTTTATTTTTATAATTTTTAGCAAATCATTACTAGTCAAGAATGTGGAAATTAATTGTAATTTCAAATTGATTAAACTTAATAATTTAAGTGCAATAATAAATTGATTCAGTTGAATGTGTTGTGGGTGTAAGAGAGATATTAAAATTATTTATTTCATAAGTCATGGTTACAAAGTCAATTTGGTGCATTGAGCTTGTTGTTGATGTGTGTGGAGTAGGGTTGAACGATGTCTACCAAATTCGCATCAGACAGTATCTACAGTTAAACATCATGATGGATGATGATGGCAATGGGAATACATTATATTTAATGTTAAAACATTAAATTTAATGTTTCAATCCTCTAACGTATGCTCTGTATCGCTCCTTGGTGGACAGCTGCTGAAGAGAGCAATACTAACCAACTGCAGAAGTGCAGAACCATATGTAATTACAGCACCAGCCTGACGGTCTGAGGCCGAAAGTGGGGGAGCAAGTGGTCTTTTGGACAGTTTTAAAATCCACGTTACTATCAAGAAATGTATTAAAAAGATTGAATTAAACATATATATTTACAATATACAGTACGAGATGCAGTTATATTATATAGTGTGACTGCGATTGAGACCCTTTGAAACACTTTTTGCCATTGAGATGAATTGGAAAAAGTGTCCCAAACAACACGAATTTCTCCTACTGTATATGTATATGTATATACACCCTCCTATATTATCTATTTGTTTAGTTGTGTTTTAAATGATTAACAATATAAATTGAACACGAATCTTAAAACAAATTTAAAACAAAGCTTGAGCATTTAAACATTTGATTTTATTGAAAAAAAAAACTTCACAACTAAACATAGAAAATCTACTCCGCCCACCTCCAGCCTCAGACTGTTAGGCAAGTGCTGTTATCCTCAGACTGTCATAATGTATGGTTCTGCGTTTCAACTATCTCGTATAGTGTGCCGAAATCAAAATTGTCAGCCATTGGCGGTGGATGATGTTATCGTCTATTGGCTGGAGCTGGTGGTCCCTTTGAAAATGATTGTGTGGGCTTTATAAATTCAGACCTCATGGAGTGACCACTGTTTTGGTGTTTGGTTATGATGTTATGATGGCTTTGTAACACTGGTGGTTGAAGTGTTTTTATTTCAATTATTCCCCCCACATGGTGCGTATTTGTCTCTTATCTGAATAGAGATCAATTAAACACACATTTCCAAAGCAAAATACTGGGGTTTTTGGATGCGAACCGATTCATTTCCATTGTTTATAGAGTTCTGTTTAAATGACACATTAATGTGTCATTTGGACCCCTGCAGGATTTTGAGTGGGTCCTTTCGCTTCATCATTTAGCCATTAAGTCCAACTAAATTACAAGCTTCCCACATACAGCAGTCAATGTTTAGTATACAAGGTCGATGACAAATGGAACGTGAACTTTTTGTTTGGATTTTATGAGTTTGTTTTAATGGCCCTGTGATGTGACAAATACATTTTTAAAAATGCAAATTATTAATGCAGCCTCTCAATAAACATTAGGTCATGAAAACTGCATGCGTGGTAATTATAATGCAATTTAAAAAGCGTCGCTTAAATTAGTTCAACTACCTACGATCAGATTGATCTACGGTCTGGCACGCAAGGGTGTACAATTTAGTTCCTCATAATGCAGTTTTTATTAGTAAAGCCAGAGAAAAACGGCTGCCGTTTTAACATTCATCCGTGATGTTTTCTCAAAACCCTACTTGAAACATTTTGCAAGTCTTCAATGATGGGTCGGTTTGAATGTGAGTCATTCAGGAGTCACAAGATCACTTCAGGCAGTGTCTGTATGCTAAATATGAACATAATTATAGCCTTAAAGTTAACAGTATAGGCTTGAAACTTCTTGACGGATTTAAAGAGCATAATGAGTAATAATCATTGACGTCATCTATGAAAGCATTCTGACATTTATAAAATCCCTGTTACAGTCGTATTGTGAATCAGGGATCCTAAGGGAATAAAGGTCCTCTGTCTTATTAACACCTTTTTTTTTACCTTAATCAATGCTGGCAGAGGGATTGGCAATGTGGATTTGGCAGCTCTGGCTTCAAAGCACAGCAAAAGATCAAACAGGGCCAGGCAAACCATCACAATTATAATATTGCTATGTTGGGACTAAAATAAAGAGTCTCAGCGTTTTACTTATGAAAACGGCAAAAACTACCTTTTTAAATTCTTCACTTGTTCAGTTTGGGGAGAGAGGGATTGTTGGAAGTAATGTGCTTTAATAAGTAAGGAATCACATGGGATGATTTCATTCTAGCTTTTCCTTCCCTCGTGAAGCTTATTGCTGGTTCCATATGCTTACAGTATGCTTTCTACAACTTTATGTTGCTGTTGGCCTTGGCGCGATGAATTATTATATCGGTTAATAAAACTCATTAAAGCATGGCTCACCGCAGAACATGGGAAATATATTTGGCTTGATCCTCTGAGCTGTTTGAATTATGAACAGCTGAACCTTTTCAGCAGAGCTCATAGCAAATGACTGAGTATACAACAGCGCTACAACGATTGCTTGGTTCTCGGTCATTCCTCAGCTTTATAGAGATGATATTCCTGTGTTCGCATAGCTCAATTGGTAGAGCACTGCATTAACAAAGTAAAGGTCATGCGTTTAATCCCCAGGGGGGACACATACAGATTAAATGTGTAGAATATATGCGTTGTAAGTTGCTTTGGATAAAAGTGGCTGCCAAATGCACAAATGTAAATTGGCCATTTTACAGAAAAGGTGGAATTCGGGTGATGGAAATTTGCTTAAATGAACTTTATTAATGATACCCAAAACTTCTTTAATAGCATTCATTAACTTGTCAAATCTATGAATCCGCAAAACGGGGAGCTTAATCTATTTTTAACTTTTTAATACATTTTAATAAAGAATCCATGAGTAATTTATTTGTCATTGGTGTTACCTGTGATTTAAACAACATTAATGTTGATACTAAATATTTTTTTCTCATTACAGCTTGTGTATTTAGTTAAAGTTTGAGTAGAGGAATGATAACAGCAAGAAAAATAATTGATTATTAAAATTTGTTTAATTCTTCATCTTTACCCAGCATTGGATGAAATTATTTGATTCTCAGTTTGACTTTTTTCTTTAAAACCAACAAAAACAAAAATTTTCAACCAAAAAGGCTTTGATTTAAAGACTGAAATATCAACAATGTCTTGCATCCCATATCAACAACAAAATATTACTAGAAAGTACAAGAAAATACATTCATAACACCAAAACTTGGTTTAACACCAATGACACATTGTAACACCAATGACAAAATTAGAATATAATAATAATAGATAATGAATGTGATAAAACTTATAAACTTTCATAAAATGTTCCATCTTGTTTTGTTTTTATGCTTTTATGTTGGTCAGTTAAAGGAATAGTGCTTAGGAAGTACTCATTAGAGAAGTAACACTAATGACGGTAACACCAATGACAATTTACAGAAAAAACTAATATTTTAACAAAATGGCTACCATTAGCCAGGTGCTATTTTATCAGAGATGTAACAATCACATACCTATTCAGTATAATGTATTTTTATGTAAAGATCTTAACACTCCCAGCTATATAAAAAAAGAGTAACACTAATGACATCCAAAAAATCTTATCTCAAAATTCTTAGATATATCATGATATTTTAGACAAATAAGTTAAGACATCTCACAAACCTTTTGCCTTCCTCCACTGCACTTCTTTTACTGACCTCTTGACCCATAAAAAAGAGCTGATGCATTGTTTCAAAATAAAAGTGCTTTGTGTAGGGTAACACAAATGACATATATTTGGGGGACAAATATTTATTTGATATTATTCATATTAATAGTGTATTTTTACCATTTCAGTGTTGTAGTAAATTCATACAGGGTTAAAGGTAAATGTAAATTTGATTTGTTTTACAAAAAACTGTCACGACAGGGTTGGAGAGACAGGACGCAAACGCAGAGTTCAAACCAATAAATAACATTTAATAATAAAACTGGAAACAAAACACGAGGAGTAAAATAACAGGCATGTAAGTAACACAGGAACATCCAACGTGAACAGGAACAGACATGGAAGTAATGACAATGACAATCTACCGGCAACCGGTGTGACAGAAACAAGGCATATAAATACAAAGACAATTAAACATAAGACAGGTGTGGTGTATTGGCTTAATGAGTCAATGAGAGTCCAGGTGAGACGGATCAGTGCAATACACAAAATATGACACGGACTAGCCGTGACAAAAACATGGTTTTAAATAATAAGTACACAGTTCAACTTCCATTTATGATCAAGGGGACAGGGCAATTTTCAGGACCAGACATTTAAAAAAAGTTTAAAAAAAGATAAAAAAAAGAAAATTAAATAAATAAACTCTCTCATCATTTTAAGGACAGTTTATATTTATTAAATATATATCATTATGGGATTATTGGGTCAAATTAACTGATTAAGGGGTCTGCAAATAAAAGGGACAACCATTTAAACCTTTTTTGTAAAATGACCCAAATATATTAGATTTAAATAAAGAGTTCAGATGCAAAACCCTCTAGATGCGTCTGGCCTTTTTTTTGGACTTATGTGCTTGTATGTTTATGTTTAGTAATTTCACTTTAATGGCAATGAAAAGGTTATTAGTCAACCTTATTTTCACAAATGCCATTTAATTGGAATTTAATAAATTTGACTGTTTCTCGCTGCTTTTTTTGGCAAAAAAAATCTGAATAAAAATTCAGAATGTGAATAGGAATAAACTGAACCACACATAAGGGGTCTCATTTGGATTGTATTCAGGTCAAAGTCATCAAAAGGGACCCAAGTTGTGAATGTGATCCACAGTCGTTTCAAGCAAAATTGTTCATCTAACTATTTTTTAATGCACTTAGAGGACTTTGCTAAAAAATTGCTGTGGCGTTTCTGCCAACAAACCAGCATTTCTGAATGTGCTTAGGCCAGCATTAAGCAGACGTTAAGCAATGGTACTTGATGAACGTATAATCATGTGATTTTCACAAAAATTTCACAAAATGGCATTCAGGATTTTTTTTTTCTAAAAATATAAACATACAAATATATCAAATGAAAGAACAGATCATCTGCTTTCAAACAAACAAACAAAACAAGGAAAACATCTTTATTTTTATCTCTGCTTATAAACTCTTAAATATGGGTAATAAGGTTTTAGCAGAAAGCTCAAATAATTACATTTTTGTGAAGGGATTTTGTTAGAGATCAAATTCAGAACAATTATCAAAACATTTATGGGGTGTAAAATTAATAAATCATTTTTGCTTCAGTTTTTTTTTACAAATTTATAGATGGTAAGATTGGATAATCGTGGTATTACAGATTACCATAAAAACTCATCAGAAAACACTTTTTCATGCAAATGTTTTCTCTTAATTGACAAGATAACTTGTCAATGGCGGGGAATGAGTTAAAGGGTTCTTCAAAGTGATTCAACAGGAGAACCATTCTTTGTTAAAACATTTTAGTCTAAGGTTCTTAAAAGTACCATTTGGTTCTCATCTTTATAATAGTCTTTTTAAACTTTTACCACCACAAAGGAGCCTTTCATCCAACAGAAAGCTTCCGTGTAAGCATGTAAACATTTATATCACATTTTGTAAAAAATACTGGGATTTACTGTATACCGCAATCGATCCCAAAATTACAGAAATATGAAATTAGGTCAGTATTGCCCTGCTCTAGTAGAAAGTACTTTAATGTCCTCATGTTTAAGATCTGGGTTTGAAACAACATCACAGTAAATTTATTTTTTTGTGTGAAGTGTCACTCTAAAAAATCTTTATTTGTGAGCATTTTCATGGCAACCTACTTATGTCCCTCACAACAGCTAAGCAAACATGTAAATGATACAAAATCCAACAGAGATTTGTGCCAGATTTTAAAAGTGAACAACATGAGAAGTAGATGAAGCTAAACAAGCAGGTGCTCCAACTAATCACATGCCGCAGCAGGACAAGCGGTGGATGAAAATTCACCATGCCCCGCTAGCTTTAACAATATTTTTCGAATGAGTGCTAATATAATTGAAGGTCTAGCCTATTGTGGGGAACATTGTGTGCCTGCTAAAAATCACTATAATTATCTGGGCTTCGGCAAGTGTGGACAAGTAAAATAGCAGCTAAATTGGATTATGACTTTATTTATTGTGCTGATTTGCAAGATATGCTGTTGGGTTAGTTGCTGTTAAAATATGGTGCAGCGGGGTAACCAACGATAGAGCTGCAGATTTATATCTCATTAGCCTAACAGCTTGCTTTTACTCAAGATTTATTTTTAGTCACGCGAACCTGACCTATTTACGAACTAAGTCAGATAGATGGTATCCGTCTGCTGTGTTATTGAAAACTTGACAGGTTGTGATGCATGATCTCAGCTGGACTTTTTGACCAATGATAATTACCTCAGTTACCAGCTGACTGAAGAGGTCAAGCCTTGATGAAGGGGTTGGGGTTGAGTGCATCCTTGTGGTGCCATCGGCCAATCAGCATTGTCAGAATGACGTTTACCTGTGGCTCCAGATAAGTCATGTGACCTTTACAGCTCAGTTGATTGGCTAAAAATGTTTCTAACTAACTGCTAACAGGCAAAGGTGTCTTTTTGCTGGTTTCATACAGTGATAGTATATGCTAACCCTCATTGAGGTATAATATAATGCAGCTTATAATAGGCAACTTATTAAAAGTGAGTGTAGATCACAATACTAAAGTGTTACCCAAACTTTACCAAACTTCTCATAATTAGATTATAAGTTTCAAGACCTATGAGAAGTGTATCTGCTTTATTCAAAGGCAAACACATACATGTGGGGCTTCATGAATAACTCATCAGGCCTTTGGAAATTAAAAAAGCTGTATATTTATATAATTGAGCTCATTTACAGTTGATGAGGCATGTATGCTAAAAAGACAAATTCTCAGCATTCACAGCTAACATCTTTATTGCTTTTGGGGGAAACATAAGTCATTTTTATTACCATTGATTACCAAGGCAATCTCAGTTTATCCTAGTTTTACATTTTCAGAATCAAATACTGGCGTACTAAAGTCACTGTTACATTTAACAAAATCGCTGCTGAAGTAACTTCAGTGCATGCGAGACATTTTAGGCTTCCATATTAAAACTCACCCACCTTGTTTAATAAGGTGGCCCATAGGGGCAAGCGGAGCACAAACTATAATGTGGGTTAATTGTAACGCAGCTATTTTACATACTTATACAAGGCCGAGCAATCTGTGTTTTTGGTCTTTTTATCTTACTATTAGAAGATGATCTCCTGTGAATTTGTGAAAAGTTTGGATGTGTTTTGATTAAAGGCGGAGTCCATGATGTTTGAAAGCCAATGTTGATATTTGAAATCACCTAAACAAACACGCCCCTACCCCAATAGAATCTGGACCTTCTGTTGATAGACCCGCCCCACACATACGCAACCCGGCATTTGATTTGATTTGATTGGCTATAAGTGTGTTTTGGTAGTCGGCCCGTCTCCTTTTCCAAACCGTTTTTCAAACATCGTGGACTCCGCCTTTAAGATATTGAACAAAGAGTGTTTTGGAGGCATTAAAGGAAGTTTCTTCATCTTACGTGTATTTTTTTTTTCGATTTCTGAGTTGGGTTTGTAAGTCACCAAATCCAACCTTATATTATTTTAATCACTGTCTTGTTACCTAAAACATAACACCATTTTGAAACATGTTAGCAACTCCTGATAGCAGGGATTGAAAACATTTTTACACAGCGGGTTTAGTTATCACACAGTGGTACAATTAAGCCTCAGGTGTACAATAATAATGAAATGAAAACAATGTGAATACTATTCATCAAAATGATAACTGTGAATACAATATCAGGGGGAAATAACTCACAATTAGGTTTTTTGTCTTAATTGTGCAGCCCTTTCAAAAAAAAATATATTTATATGCATTAATGCATAATAAAAGGATGGCTAGATGACATCTATCTGTTATAGGCGAATATATAAACAATATCCACCTATAGATTATAGACAGATTTGTATTGCATTATTTGTGTTTAAAATTTTCCAACAGGTTTTACAACAAAACATCTGTTTGTTCCAATTAACTCCTGTCACTTTCTGTGTAATTGTACGATAACGGTAGGTCCCACAAACAAACTTTAAGTGTTCATTTGTAGAGAGCCAAAGCCAAAAAACATTACTTTTTGCCCTGCTCTTCCCTACTGAACTAATATAGTGCCGCAAGGCTGACACATTTTTGTAGGCTAACCCGGAAGTTAGGGGAACTCTGGTTGCCACACAAAAAAAGCCTATTCATTTTTCCTATAGACTTATAAAATAAGCTCTGTGTTTAACAAAAGTTAATGACACTTACACTTTAATATTCACAGATGAAATCAATTTATGAATTTTGGCATCTAAATGCGTTTACTAAAAATAATAAATGCAAATTTTTACAAAAATATGAATGAAAAATTAATGGACTTTTGCAAGGTAACCAGTGACCCCCTAACTTCTGGGTTAGCCTACAAAAAAAAAAAAACATCAACCATGCGGCACTCTATTATGTAGACTGAACACTTGGTATTGCAAACAACATTAAAGATGTTGACCTAACACTTAGGCCCAATTCTATTTTATACCCCTACACCTACACTTTGCCCCTTAAAAAAGTGAAAAGTGGCAGAGTTAACAATATTCCCCTAAGAAACGGGACACCACCAGTACACCGTCATATTACATCACACGTCCTACGTCAAAGTAGATGCAATGTTAAAGGTGCCAAAGAATGCATTGAAATAATGTTAAATTGTTTTTTGATATTTACATAGAAGGTTTGTGACTTTATAAAGTGCAAAGATTATCCAGAAACGTTCTTACATGTCCATTTACAACCCTAAGATTTGTCCTTTGAATAAAATTGTCTATTTTTGCCCTATTTTGAAGGGTCGTGAATAATAATGTTGCCTCTGCTCTGCTCTGATTGCTCTGCGGCTCATGCCAGTAGCTCAAATAAGTAAACAGACCTTATGTCTGAGACTGTATCAGACAAAAAAGATTTTAAGGAAAAACTAATTGTTTGGACATTGTTAATGGATGTTTCTGAGTGGTACTTTGTGTTTTTTCATTATGGACCTGCAAAACGAATTGTAATGTCAATAGCAGAGCTTTAGCCTAAACGCTAGCATATAGCATTAATTAGCATGTAACACTAACTGTAAGCATTTTAACAGCTTTATTTTCTGTTATTAATTCATTGTTTAATTTAATGTTGGGGAGTAAATCTTGACTGTGACATCACAGTCGGTGTTATGTTGAGATTGGTCTGTTTTCCAGCGGTCTTTTGCGTGCAAAAGGTTTACATAAAAATTAGGAAACAAACGCGTTTGAGGCTCACGATATGTCATTACGATGTACAGAGCTCTTATTATTTATCTATGCCTAGGTAAATACAGTTTTTATTCTATGGCACCTTTAAAAGCCCAAAAGCAGCACACCATGCACTCCTCTGTTAGCGATTCAGATGCTGTCCCGCTCCGTCTATTCACGTTCCTTTCTCCTGTGGTCTGTTCCCAACTGCTGTAGTGGATTGGCGAATTTAAGCACCGAGAGTTTTCACACCTCCGAAACGGGAGCAGACTGGGGGAACAGGGACGCGATCACACCGGTGGAACCAGGACGCGATCAGACGGGGGAACAGAGATGTGTTCAGTCAGGGGGAACTGGGATGCGATCGCGCTCCGTAGGTTAAAGTTATCTATGTTGCTGTATTATTGTGCAATTAGTAACGCGGGATATGTTAGCAAACTTTAGCGTTTTTTTTTTTTTTTTGGTGAACCTTTCTTTTAATTACATGACTGAAAATATGAACACAAGATTGAATGTAACATAAAACAAAAAATTTTTTTGTCATTAAAAGCTTTATTAATGTGAAAAAATACTTTAAACTTCCATACTGTAAGCAGCCATGTTGGAAAATTTCTTACTCCTTCGTTAAAGCCCTGAAATTTTTTTGTTTGAAGGTCTACTTGACCCTTCCCACTTCCCCTACCCCTCCAACTAAAAGAGAATTGTGACATCCCATCCTTTCATGTGAACGTGCTAAAAGGAGAGGTTGGGGAAAGTGTAGAGGTAAGGGGTAGAAATGGAATTGGGCCTTAACATTGTGGTTAATTTGGTATGTAAAATGTTTTATTTATTTGGAGGCTGTCAGTCCATATGAATATGCCTTTATGCAATTGGAGCAGAGTAAATGCTTAATGTGGACTTTACAGAATGCGTTAAATATGCACACTATGAATATTCATGCATTAAAGCACGGCGGTGATCCAAATGCATCTTAAGGTGACACTATAAATATTTAGACTTTCCTTTCACACGACACATTTCCCTCCTGCTGTCTCCCTGCCCTCAATCTTTCTAATTTCAGATTGGTGGAGATAGGCAATCATGTGTTCTTAAGCATAGCTGAACACATAAGAATAATTCATGAGTAGTTGTGTGTCTTATTTCATCTAGTCGTTGCTTTAATGCAATGCTTCACTGAAAAGACAAGCCTCATTTTCATTATTCCGTTGCCATGGGATCCTCCTCTGTTCACTGGTGCTATTTTGGAAGCAGGGTAAATGAGTTAATATGTTTGCTATTGATTTTCTAAATCATTGATCATTCTGAATAACCACTTTTACAGGAAATTGTCTCGCTTGTGTAATGAATTAGGATAAAAGGCTGTTTATTAAAGGCAATTAAATTATTTATGTTCTTCTATACTTTGACTAATAGTTGCGTAAGAAGCGATTATATGTTTGCATAAATAAAGAAATTGCTTCAGGTGTCGCATTTGTGTGAAACAGAGCTTTCAATTTAAAGTGTTAATTATAAAAAGCAATAAAAAATTCATCACACAGTAACATAGTTTATCATGCCCCCTGTGTTCCTGTAAATTCCATAATAAAGAATTGTCTTACCATTTTAGAAATTAAAGCCTGAAGTACCACCTTCGTGTTTTGCGAGCATGCAGTCAGGGTGCAGAAGGGCAACAGGTAAGAGACCTCTCTCCCCCCTCCAAAAACCCCCACATACTTTGTGCAAGCATAGCCATTCACATAGGTGCACAACCAAACTGAATAAAATATAGACTGTGTCAAACCATCCTGATGCACATGTACACATGCACCCTGCCCCAAAAAAATATAATTGAGTCGCACCTGAAACTAATTGTGCTTTTCCATTGCATAATACCCCATGGTTTAGGTCGGGTCAGCTTATCTCACTTTGGCTTGGTTAGCTTTTCCATCGAGTTTATTATATTTTTTGTATATCGTATATATGTAGTATATTTGCGCTGCCTACTGCTGTGACATCATACAAGTGAGAGCATTGTTTGAATGCTTTACATCCCCATACATTCATTTATTTCTCAGTCCACCACAAAATTAAAATAGACCACCACAAATAGATGTTTGCACATTGCGTTTATCATTACATCTGTCTTACATTACAGTTTCAGTTGCGTCAGTCGACACCCTCCGCTGAGCCTCATTTACAGTTTTTCTCCAATGGTTTGGCTCATTTCTTGAAACAGAAATTACATTCTCAAAACAACATGGACAAACCTCCAAACCACTTGGCAAGTGTTCACAACAGAATTGAATTTCTCATTCATTTCATCAAATTGCAAATATCTAAGTACATGTCTCAATAGCTCAGTACATCTTTGCAACTGATTAAGTACAGGTAGCCTTCATTTAGCACAATTTCCACGTGAATAGATCTTGTTCATCTAAACTGATTGGTTGATTCTCAGTCTAATGGTTGTTCACTCCAAAATGTGTCAGCGTCATTTCATTGTATAAGTCATCACATGCACAATAGTCTGTTCAATTGGCAAAATTACTCAAGAACATAATACCATGAATAACATATATGAATGCTTTGAACATTTGATAAATTTATTACAGCAATTGACAGTCAGGTAAAACTAAAACTTGACTAACAAAGTAGGAGTTTACGCTTTTGTAGAGAATAATGGCATTGGAAGCAAACGAGGCCTCTCACATCCTTGTGTTTGTGGATGAAGCTGCCTTCAACCTGGCCAAGGGCCGAAGACGTGGCCATAAAATGATTGCCCACCTGGCCACGGTGGATGTCCGAGGCCAGTGAGGGGGCAATATTACTATGTTTGATGCCATATCTGAGAATGGTGTGGCCACTCACATCCCCAGTCTTGGCCCATACTATACACAGATGCTCCTCATCTTCTTGGACCGCCTTCATTTTGATTTGATCCCTCAAAATGAGAAAGGTCTCGTCGGGCCTCACCTACCACAATATGTCATTGTATGGGACAATGTGAATTTCTACAGTGGCCTGCTAATCAGGGACTGGTTCACTACTCATCCAAGGATGGTCATGGTGTTCCTACCACCTTACTCTCCTTTCCTCAATCCTATTGAGTTTTTCTCCTCTAGGAGGTGGAGATATATGAGCATAGGGCTCAAAATCAAAGGTCCCTGCTCCATGATGAACGCTGCGTGTTAGGATATTACAGGAGATCAGTGTAGGGGATGGTTGCGACAGGCACGCCGTTTTGTTCCCTCGTTGCATCGCAAGGGAGAATAATACACTGTGATGTGGATGAGAATCTGTGGCCAGACAGACAGCAGCGTGTGGATGGTCAGGAGGGTGAGGATGGTGGCCAGGAGAGGAAGGGTGAGGACAGCGACCAGTGAAGAAATGTTAGTTCTGAAACTCCCGCATTATTTACAGCAGGCTGCATATAATTTTCATTGTTTTTTGTGTTTATATTAGAGTATATTATGCTTTATATATTTTATTTTGGTCTGGTGTATGGAAGTTACTTTGTGTGTGAATAAAAGTCGTTACAATTTCCTTGGCAGTGTGAGTGCAATGTGTGGTGTCAAACCTTGGAGGCTACTCTTACCCTAAAATCATATTTTTTTTTTTCAGTTTTATACACAATTGTATTGTGTTAGCTAGACAAAAACAGTACAGTAACCATTGTCAATAAAGGGCTAAGACTGAAAGGTGGACATAAGAGATATTTCAATGGTCCCCTGCCATAGTGACAAAACATCTAAACATTTCGACTTGCAGTGCTTACACAATGCCAAAGGGACGATGCATTTTGGGGGCACTGACTGTTAAAATGAGAAGGATATTTAGTTTTGACACATGAGTGAACTATTTTGGGAGAGGTATGAGCTTTTGCAGGTGAACCATGGTGTTGTGCCGAACCATCCACGTTATTTTGACAAAAGCACCAAGAGTGTTGAGAACGTCCGGTCTGTTTGAAAAAATGAGCCAAAGCAATTGAGAAGGATATTTACCATTTTGGTGGCACTGACGCTTTATATGGGAAAGGAATTTAGCTTTGAAGCATGAGTGAACAGTTTTGGGAAATATATGAGCTTTTGCAAGCAAGCTATAGTGTTGAGCTGAACTGTAAGACTGTTTTGCCAAATTATCTTAGAGTTTTGAGAATGTAATTTCTGTTTCAAGAAATGAGCCAAACCAATGGAGAAAAACTGTAAGTTGCATTTAAGCATATATGTGGACGTGTGTGTCGCGAATGTGCCGCCACAAACTGTTATGGTGTTCCTTATTCTCAAACTGTGGATATTTTTCATCGCTAAAAGGGAGTTCACAGGAAAGCACATATGACAACAGGTTTACTAGAGACAGCGCATGCTAGCACGAAGGTAAAGCTAATCTTTTACATTATAGCGATGACGCTGGTAGTGACGATATTTTCTCAGACCAATCAGTGATCTACAGTGTTTTCGCGTCACGTTTTGGTATCAGCTCTGCTCCCTTGGAACCCCAACCGATGTGGTACTAAAAAAAGTATCGGGTACTACGTACTGCACCCAGTGGAAAAGCCCCCCAAAAGTTCTGACATCATGTATCTGGGGTTATTCGATGCTCATTTGACTTTTTTCCCATGCGTATAAAGGGATGATGGCCTTGTCCAGTAGCATGATGCAATTTTTTCCCTATGCATTTACAAACTTATCATGGCTTTAGCTTTTTCATCAACTCATATATGACTATTGTTGCTTATAGCTTTGTTATTGCACTGCCACACTCATCCTCACCGCTGACACACAGCGGTCAGAATGACTTCTATCAAAAAGCCCAAATAATCCTTCCTCATAATATCCACAGCTGCACTACCAAAGGGAAAAGTTTACCCAAATATAAAAAATTTACTTTTGTGGACTTTCAAAGCCCTTCTGATCTTTGCGATCTTTGCGACCCATATACGACAGCAAGGTGATGGGAATTTAATATAAAACACTTATAATGTTTAGTATGCAGGATGATTAAATTATATTGGAATTTTCACATCTGGATGAACTATTGCTTTAAATATAGCGAAGAAATATCTGTTGATAGAATATTACATAAAAGCACATTTCTTTTCAGGATGAAAATGTGTTATTATGCTTTTGTTTGCTTTGGAACCACTTTTAACATGACATTTTGCAAGGTTAATGAGTGTTCATGTGGCCTGCTAAAGTACTGCAACTTTTATCATCACATTTTCGAGCTGCTGATAGGTTGAGTAATATTTAAGGGAAATCTGTTGAAAGCGAGTTCTGGGTGAAACACTTGCTTTCGCAGGAACAGTAAATTGTTGTCAAGTGGCCATATTGTTGGTTTCCAAAAACAGATGTGAAAGGGGAAAATGGATGGATCGCATCTACCTCAAGTATTTTGTGAAAAAATAACACATTATTAGAAAACGCTTCAACATTGAAGATAAAATCCTTTTTTTTCTGTTACATTGGGTAGGATGGTGTGAAATGATGTAAACATTATTGTTTGGTAGATTATTTTGATTATAGAAATAAATAGGTTATTTAAAGCAACACTATGTAGTTTCCATGTAAAAATGACTTACAGCTCCCCCATGTGGTTGAAAAGCGCGACAGTGCCTGGTATCAGACACTCTTCTGCAGGCAGGGGAAGGGGCGGGGCTGTGTTTCCTACCCTCCACCGCCACTTTCAGAGTGTGCTTGTAGCAGCTAGGAGGCTGCTCAGGTTGCAGCAACAGTACAATATTTCCAGTTAAAAAGTTGTTCTATCACTGAAATAATTTTAGAGACATTATTTAAAGGTAAAAAACTACATAGTGTTGCTTTAAACAATTATTAGGCTTAAATTATATTAATCTACATTGAATGAATCAGCATGTGTCTAAATGGTCAACCAGAGAGAGTGCTGCCAAATGATTTATTTCAAAATCCTATTTGTCTTGAGCGACTGCTGTCTTCAGCTATATTCTGAATAGAAAAGGAAATCACGCAGGTACAGTACAGTTATACTTAACCCGGCCTCACCCCGCTGTAGTCCTACATGGTAATTGATGCTATTTGTATGCCGCTCATGGCGGTTAGGGACCATACACATTATGGAAGCTCCATTAAGTTGTCTGAGCTTGTCAGAAGGAAAGTACGTCTGTCAGTAATGGTAAAAAGACTCCACTATGATATAGAAAAGAGAGAGGAAATCGAATATATTTTACCATAAAATCTTAAACTGTAGATCTGATGTTGAAGAAGGGCTTCATTTTATTTGCTCTGAATAATTTAATTGTATCTCCTAGCGACTGCTGGTTTAGGTTTGTTTTTCGCTTGTACTGCAATTATTAGTCTGTTAATTCCTGGAGATTGCATGCCTTGTATTGACAATGCATTACTTGTGTCATAATATTATTGTATTATAACTGAATTACCATAATGGGCAGCAGGTAATATCTTGCCTAATGGAAATGCTTAATGGAAATGCGGTAAGAATCTCGCGCCAAACCAGGAACTAGACATCCATTAATTTGTTATGCATGGCTGTATTGACTTTACCTATTATAAAAGATGTACTCACATGCTTTTTGGCTGATAATAATTTGATTGTCAAAAAGCTAAATGCATGCTTTTCTTACAGAAGGGACTTTTTGTCAAAGACTGTAATTTTGCTTCCAGACGGAAAGCAAGTATGTAATGTTTAATAATATTATTAAAAGGTTAATACTATCAAAATTATTTTTAACAATTCGTATTGCTTATGCATATCTTTGGTACAAACAATTAAATGAGGTATTGTATGCATTTACTGTTATATATATTTTGATATTCAAAGTTTTGGTTTGTCATTATGTTTGTTGTGTCTTTACGTATTTACTGTAAAGCCACACTGTGGAAAAAATTTATAACAAAGTTAAAACAACTTGGTTTTGCAAGTCTAACCTACTAATTTAAGTTTTGTGATAAATTGACATTACTTATAAAACTAGTTGAAATATAGGTTGATTTGACCAAAATGCTGCATGTTTTTAAAGTGCACTTTGTATCAATAAAAATTTCTGAAAAGTGCTCAAGGAAAAAATCTTGAGTTGAAAATTTAGATAAATTATAAATGCTAATGCATGCAGTATTACAGGAGTTAATGTTACAATAAAATAAAAAACTTACATTTTTTATATTGTGTTTTTTTACAAATGACTTATCTGTGTGCTTGATCATCTTTTTTAATTCATGTACCCTTATATTCTTTAATCAGAAATGCAAATTTCCTCGAAACAATCTGTCTTTACTTTCGATCATGAGGAATGGCGGGAGGAGGGGCTCAAAAAGATTGCAGTGATTAGCAAATAGCAACATGACCCATCTTCCAACAATCCAAATAATTCTTGATGAATGAATTTAAGTCCCGCCCAACCTTTAATCTCCTATATCACTGATAAATTGGCCCTTAAAACTAGTATAGAGCTGTCTAAAATCATCATGTTCATTTCTGAAATGTGTATGGTATTTCAGGTCAAATCAGTGGCTTGTTGTTGTGTTAAAACCTTCAAGAGAAAGTACTGTTAGTATGAAGGGTGAACTTTTAGCGTGACCGTAAGCACACCACAGGACAAACTGACCTCATGTTGTTCCTCTGAAAATGAACAAGTAACTCCTACAGATTGTACAGCAGCATGAGGTCTTTATGATATTGCGGTACTATTTATAAGATAGATAGATAGATAGATAGATAGATAGATAGATAGATAGATAGATAGATAGATAGATAGATAGATAGATAGATAGATAGATAGATGGGGTGATAGATCGATAGATAGGTTGATAGATCGATAGTTCCATTGATGGGTTGAAAGATGGGTCGATTGATGGGTTGAAAGATGGGTCGACTGATCGGTCGAAAGATGGGTCGATTGATGGGTTGAAAGATGGGTCAATTGATGGGTCGAAAGAAAGAAATAAAGAAAGAAGGAAGGATGAATGGATGGATAGATGGGTTGATAGATAGATGGGTTGATAGATCGATAGATAGGTTGATAGATTGATAGATAGGTTGATAGATCGATAGATTGGTCGATAGATGGGTCGAAAGAAAGAAAGAAAGAAAGAAAGAAAGAAAGAAAGAGAGAGAGAGAGAGAGAGAGAGAGAGAGAGAGAGAGAGAGAGAGAGAGAGAAAACAAAGAAACATTAAATGTAGCCTTCGTCCATCTATAACACTCCTCCTGAGGTGTTACTCTTGTGTGCTAGACAACCACTGCTTCCCGAATGAAGTGTTCTGGCATCCATGACTCATACCATCTGTTAGCAGCTCTTACGATCACACTTCTGTGCTTTATCCAATAGAGACAAAGATCGAGTTTTGCATGATGTCATCGTTATCACAGATTCACTTTAAAACCTTAAACTGAATAACGTTTCTGTAATCATATAACCATTTTGTAATATTTAGTTTGACGTGACACAAAAAAGGCTTTGCAGTATTCTCCTATGCAATAATAATTACACCAAATTTCATCACAACTTAAATTCACAAAAGATGTTCGTTTTGTTAATTCCCTGTATTCAACATCTTTAAAATGCATACGATTGCGAAGAACAGGTCCAAATTCAGCCCTTTATCCAGGGATTTTGATCCCAGTTCTCAGCAGCGAGTCAACCAACGTAAACATGGCGTGTGGAGCTCCAATTAGATCACCAACATTTTGCGTTTTTTTATGATTATTTAAGTGCGCTTAGCCACCATTAATCTAATTAATAGACTTACTAGTACCCAGTTTAAGCTCATGTGATAAGTTATTTCTATAAACTGTTAACATTTTAAATAGCTTGTTATTAATTACGGATCGTAAGTCTGGCCTGCCACTTATTTGTTTTTCTTGATCTTATTTCTTTGTCAGTTTGGTTAGAGAGTTAGGGTAGTTCATTTTTAAATGAGGTAATTTACTTTATTTATTTTGGAAATTGATGTTTTGTTTATTATTTTGGTTTTGGGCCTCCCTAAAGCTATTGCCCTTTATATTTTGTTTATCTTTAATAAATTATTTAAACTTAAGTACAGTATGGTGTCTTTGGTGATCTGCCGGTTAAGGTCGGAATCTCGCTTATATCGGGTGATTAGGCATTAATCCTTTTAAATGGGTCGACTCGTAACACTGTTGGAGAATCATTCATAAACTCAGTATATTAAGCAGCACAATGTATGCCTTTAGACTGAAATAACACATGTGCCTGATGTCAACATTATCCCTGAATGAAGTGTACTGGCATCCACAACTTATACCATCTGTTAACAGCTCTTGAGATTACACTTCTTTGCTCTATCCAATAGAGAAAAAGATGAAGTTTTGCATTATGTCACCGTTATCACAGATTCATGGTTACATAGTTTACATGGAGTTGACAGGCATCGTTATCAAAAACTTGCTTTTTAAAACCCATCTTTGGAGGTTGTGTTTTCAGAACCCTAAAACGCAGTTGTCAACTTAAAAATATCTTATTTGTTATTTGTTAATCTTAAGTCATCTTAAAGTCCCCACGATCATTTTGATTTTCTTATGGAAGATTACATTGTTTATTATACATGATTTGTCCATGCCGGTCGTCATTTTTCTTTTGTATTCACGTGCCAGGGCTCGAGAATAAGGATAGCCCGGTGGCCTATCCTTCTTTTTTCCTTTTTTTTTTTTTTGTTGCTAAATGCAGAATAGTTTTTCTCTATAATTGTTGGCATGGTGTAAGTTATAAAGCAGCAGATTGTTGTTGAGGTGTAATTTGGCACTTTCTACTCTGCTGGCTTAATAGCATGTGGATGATTTGAAGGGGTAGAGAATTGGATAAAATAATTAAAGACAAATAAGCACCAAAATACAAACCCAAAAGGCCTTCGTGTATCAGTGATGGATATTAAACTTTGATGCAAAGCAAAGATTTGTTGGGCCGCAATTAATTTTTTACTTCGATTTGAGTCTAGCGTCTGTATGTGTACACACAAGCATGAATACTGTTATATAATTTAGTAAAGACTAAAGTTTCAGTTTGCTGAAAATTTCTGTCAGATCTGGTTAAAGCTGCAGTAATTGTGCTGCTATCTGCACACAGAGGACAGGAACATCATTGTGTTAGTACTATAAAGGTTGTGGGTTTGATTTCCAGTTAAAAACAAACAAATAAAATATATAGATTGAGTGCACGGTAGTGATAAAAGGAAAAAGGTTTCAGTCAAATGTAAACTTGTGAGTAGTATAAATCTAAATATAAAAGTGAGTATTTTTTATTCAACCTTTGCATTAAATGGTACTAAAAATGTAGGTACTTGACTATTAAAACTTTAAAGATGTAAAACAAGGCTGTTAAGCATCTTTGCACATGCTCAAAAATGTATCCAGATCCATAATCTTGCACAGCAGTTGTCTGGATGATAAATGTTTCTTCACATTGCAATAAATGTGATACATTTCTAGCTGCTTTTAAAATATTTATACAGAAAAACTTCAAAAATAAATGTAGGGATTGTTTGGGCAATAAGTCCAGTGGTGCTTGTACCTAATGTTTGTGAATCAAAAACCTGACAAACTACATCTTCAGGGTTTCACCGGTTTAAACCATTATAAACCGGAATGCTAATACCTATTCTCTGATTAGTCTCTTATTTTAAAACTAGGGAGAGTTTAACTTTAATATGTCCATGCGATTAGCAAAATATCTCAACAGTACTGTAGTCGAGTTTAATTCATTTTCTAGGGCTACAGAATTAGAAATTAAAATCTTGTGTATACAAACACAACATTATTAAGCTGCAAATTTGAGTCTTGCTATTGAATTATATGTATACAACATATGCTGCTTACTTTTAAAGGAAGAGGATTGTGGCTAAAACTGGTATTGCAATCACAAAACTTGTGGCTAAAAGTGGTACTGCAATCACACAACTAGTGGCCAATACACAAAATGACAACATAAACATCAATTGAGGGCTGCAACTCCACTTTTTAAATGAAAATATCCTGGCCGGACAACTGTTGTGAGTGATATAAGTATTTGAAATGAAAATGATTTCTTAATGTCTAGTGACATATCAGGGCCATTTTATGATTAATTGATATACATTTCTTACATACTGTTCCTTTAACACATTTTCTGAGTACAGTAGAAAACCACTTCAGTCGCCATTCAACGAATACACTGAATTATGATTAAAGAGATTCAAAATAATTTAAAACATTTAAACACTCCTTTTTTCTTTATTTTTAACTTCAGTGGTTCTGTTTCATTTTGATATTATGTCTTATTATCTAAGCAGGATCAATATCGCATGTCTACACTGTAAACATTTCTTGTTCCTATAAATTATAAAAATAAAGTTAAAACAACTTAAGCTAATTCAATTTTTTATAATTCAAAGCAACTCCTCACTAGTCAAGAAGGTTGAAATAAATTGTAAATTTAAGTTGATTAAACTTAAAAATTTAAATGCACCAATGATGTTTTTATAGTGTATAATATAAATTTTATTTTATTTTATTTTATTTTTTACTTGTAACATACTTTTGGATAGCCTTAACCTCTCTCTATTCTTATTAAACGTTCGTCCTTTTATATTTTAAAATATATACATATTACTTATGAGCATACTGATAAATGGTCTTCTTGAGGGGTTTCATTGTTTAGGTCACAACTCTTTCCCCCACAGAAGTGGATGCAGTCTGGCTATTGATCTCCCAAGTTCACAAATCTCATTATCTGTAAAAATGATCTCAGAGATACACGGTTGAGCAGAAGCTTGTAAGCCTTTCTTCCTTTCAACTTGAGAGGGTTATTTCAAGTGCTCTGTCTGGCTCTGTTGAAAACCATTAGACACTGGCCTTGTTAGAAGACGACACACAGTTTGATCGTTTATACTATGCCAGTACATGAGCTGTTCATTTTCTTACCGGAATGTCAAATAACCAAGTTATTTTCTGATGCAAAATGTGAGGTTTTTACTCAAAGAGTGACGTCTAAATTAACTAAGACTGTGAGTATAAAAATAACCCTTTTAAGCTTAAAAGATGCTGAAGGGGCTTTTGCCATTTTATTGATTGCATAAATGGATAGACGACAGACAATTGGCTTGGATAGACGACAGACAATTGGCTTGGATGAACCGTTTCAGGTTTCCAAAAGGTAGTGAGCATGTGTTAACTTAATGTTATTATGGGCAGGAAAACATTTTGGAAAATTATAAATCAGGAAATTTGTGGCAAGAGATGCATTTTCTTAAGACTCTCAAACAAATCCTGCCATCCCACTGACCTTATAGAAGTTGTCTTTCATCCTATCGACCCGTTTAACACTTCCACCAAATTTCCAAGCAGAAGTTGTTTAGCTGGGTAATCTGAGCTCTGGCCACTAAGTTGAATTTGTTTTTGCAGTCATTGAAAGATTTGCCCACCTTCACATTTGGAGATGTTGATCCCTTTGTACAAATGAATTAATCAACCGGTAAACTGAATCTCAAGAAAGGCTATACGTGTTTTGTTTTTTTTGAGGGTTATCTGCATACATTTTGCTGAACACTGTTAAGACGCTCAATGCAGCATGCACAAAAGTGCTGCAATGTATACTTTGTGCAGCAAATGTGATCAGTTTAGATGTATAGTGTAATGTATAACATCTTAATTGTTCCTGTTTGACCTCCACAACCTCTGAGCTTTCCAAACACACTCCCCTAGTTTTTCAACACGCTTAAGAAAAATTAAATGGCTGATTTAATTTAATTAAACTTCAGCAAGGTTAAACGGGGTCAGTTCTGCTGCAGTCACTCAAATGAATTTGAATGAAATGAAGTTTCTAACCTGCCAGTTTAATCTATAAAGGCAACGAAGTCCAAAGGTGCATCTACTGATGTTCGTCCTTTAGACTAGAACAGGGTTCCCCAAATCGTACCCTGGAGGGCCGGAGCACTGAAGAGTTTAGCTCCAACCCTGGTCAAACACACCAGGGCAAGATAATCAAAGTTTTCTAGAAATTCACAGGTGGATAAGTTTGATTGACAACTTTGTAGTGCTCCGGCCCTACAGGGGAAGACTCGGGGAACCCTGGACTAAAGTAATGATTAACTTTATAATACTTATCCAGCATAATATCTGACCTGCTTGTTTTTCAGACAATAGAAGTGACCATGACTGTCTCTGGTCCCCATCGATTATGGACATTGTTATAGCAAACCAGTAAGTTTCATACAACAAAGAATAATAAACTACAGTTGAACAACATGGTTGAGTAAATGATTTTATCAATTTCATTTTCAAAAGTACTTCCATGTATTCCTTGATATACTGTATCTGTCTAAGATGTAAATAAAAGCTGTAAAAATCATGTTTAGGGTAAGAAATAAAATAACTGAATGGCATTACAGCATGAACTTCTAGTTATTTCTCACCCACGTAATTTGTGTTACTGTTGACAGGATATTACTGGGCACAGGTGCGTGACAATGCACCTCTGTTCAAGACTTAGCAGATGGCTTTTGTTTAAACACAAGCAGCAGATGTTATGCATCACTTGTGTGCTTGTCTATGTCTCCCATTGAAAGTTAAGTTCAGTTCAATTGAAAGCCAGTTGAGTTCTCCGAAGGAACTCGTATTATGGCAGATCCAACACAAAATCTGACCACCTTTCTTGGTTTTATCCTTATTACAGTGTCCAAAACATTGTGCAAAGTTATTCACAGGCTTTACTGTTGATATGTTGTCATGTCAAACGAAGTTAAATTAAGAAGTTGTAAAGGCCTGTTCACACTGGAGTTTCGAAAATGCGAAAATAGTGATTACTTTTTGGATGGCACCACAAGACATTGATCGTTAGCAGAGCGCAGGGATCTAGAGGGTACATAAGTCTGTATAAGCGAGTTAATGTAAGGGGGTGCTGACCCAGTGGTGGTTTTAATTTGAATTTGATGCGAGCTGCTATAGGAAGCCAGTGAAACCGGACAAAGAGATGAGTGACGTGCACCTTCTTTGACTCACGAAAGCCGCTGCATTCTGGATCATTTTTATGGGTTTGGTTGTGCAGGCTGGGAGTACGGCCAGAAGCACATTGCAATAGTCCAGTCTGGACACGACAAGAGCTTGGACTTGTGTAGCATGCTCAGATAGGAAAGGTCTAATTTTTCTAATGTTGTAAAGGATGAGTCTACAGGAGCGGGTGGTGCTGGCCACATGATCCATGAAGCTAAGCTGCTCATCAATTACTACTCCCAGGTATCTGGCTGTCCTGGAAGGCGTAATGGAGCCTAGTTGAATGTAAAGGTTGTGATGAATCTTAGGGTCAGTTAATATCACAAGCAGTTCTGTCTTTGCAAGGTTCAGCTGCAGGTGATGATCCTTTATCCAGAGTGAGATGTCACTCAGGCAGAAACTGTTGGAAGGTCGGGCTGGAATGACAAGTGGAGTTGTGAGCCATATGCATAGCAGTAGTAGGAAAAGACATGTTTCCGAATAACAGAACCTAGGGATGTCATGTGTATATATAAAAGAGCAGTGGTCCAAGCACTGAGCCTTGAGGTACCCCGGTATTAAGACGTTAGGGTTCAGAGAAGTCATCTCTCCAGGATACTCTAAATTACCTGCTTGAGAGGTAAGACTTAAACCATAGTAGCGCTGTTCCAGAGACACCCATAGCCTTCAGGGAAGACAGGAGGATGTGGTGATTGACAGTGTGAAAGCGACAGATAGATCCAGTACGATCAGTACAGATGATTTGGAGGCTGCCCTTGCCTGCCTTAGGGCTTCAATGACTGAGAGCAATGAAGTCTTGGTTGAGTGACCACTCTTAAAGCCATACTGATTGCTGTCCAGGAGGTTATTCTGTGTGAAGAAGGAGGAGAGCTGATCACAAACCACAAGCTAGAGAGTTTTGGCATTGAAGGGAAGAAGAGATACTGGTCTGTAGTTTTCTAACATTGCAGGATTAAGTGTGGGTTTCTTCAGCAGCGAGGTTATATGGGCCTCTTTAAATTAGTTGAGATGATCATTTGGGTGAGAGCAGGGATAACCGATAGAGAGATGGCCTGGAGGAGATGGGTGGGTGGGGGTGAAAATCTGCTGTGCCCAAAATATCAAGTTGTTATAATTGTTATTGTATTTATTTACCTTTATTTACATAAATCGGTATGCATTGCAATGGAGTAATAACCCAATTCACTTTACAAAACACTTTAACCAAGTTCACAAAAACTGATGCAGAAGTCCAGTCCATGTCTTCGCGCAACTATGTGTTGCCAAGTCTGTGGCCTTTAGCCAGAGTTAAAAATTGGGCTACTTTTACTTGTTTCCGCGACTTGATTTTTTTTGTTGGTATACTCTTTCCCCGCCAGCATTTTTTATGATTTTCACAAAATTGTAATTCCTTCCAGAAAATGCTCCTTTTTAAATATATAAACATGCAATATAAGAAATAAAAGAACAGACCCTCTGCTTTCAAACAAAGAAATCGGTTTCATCCGTTTTTATCATCTCTCAAATATGTGTAGGTTTCATCAAAAACACAAAATTTTGAACAAAAAGCTGAGATAATTCCATTTTTGTGAAGGCCTTTTGATGGAGATTTGCAGAGCGATCTTTAAAACATACACGGATATACAGCTGTTTGCCCTAGGGCAATACTTCCGGTTTTTATAAGTTGCGGAATACCTGGGCACCGGGTGTATAATAGTGGTATTGCAGATTGACGAGATAACTCGTCAATGGCGGGGAAAGAGTTAAAGATGGAAGGATTACATTCATTAATTGCTGGTTTGTCGACTGTGAATGGTCATTGGGATGCTTTTGGGATTTTTAATGACCATTGGGCTGTGTTTTTATGAAGATCCAACCCAGTCTCACCCCATGTCGTCAATATTTGACGACACTTGACCATTCGTCATATGTTGACGCGAAGGGTATACCTTTCGCGTCATTTTTTGACGAACTGGGGACTTCAATACTATTACGTCCGTTGCATTCTCTTTCCTATTTTCTTACCATTTCCGCGTCGGTTTAGGGTTAGATTTACATAATGACATCCCTACCCAAACCTAACTCTAACCCCAACGCCAGGTGACAACTGTTTCATTTCGCGTACCTAACTCTAACCCCAACGCCAGGTGACAACTGTTTAATTTCGCGTAGACTGTTTAATTTTGCGTAATCTAACCCTAAACCGACGCGAAAATGGTAAGAAAATAGGAAAGAGAATGCAACGGACGTAATAGTATTGAAGTCCCCAGTTCGTCAAAAAATGACGCGAAAGGTATACCCTTCGCGTCAACATATGACGAATGGTCAAGTGTCGTCAAATATTGACGACATGGGGTGAGACTGTGTTAGAAGATCTGACAACCCACGCAGACCCTCACACAGAAGTCCAGATGATGGTACGTGATTGAGGTACTGTACGCTATGAAACATTATTAAAACTATAGAGAGTTTCTAATTAATATTTATAATCTTATTTTGACTAGATCATTATGGCTCTTGTAGTTTTTTAGCGACGCAGTAAAAGAGAAGCAGACAGGAGATATGATGAGTTTGAGGTAGGTAAGATTTAATAAACTAGTCAGGTCAGTTTAAAGTTTTAATTCACTACTTAAGCAAATTACATAAACAGTTTGCAATACATGTAATATCTCAGTATTTTAAATGCATACATGTTTACCTTTACTACTTGTTGCAGCGTATAAATAGTGGGTTTAGCAAGCATTGTGATCCACACTTCTGCAGCTACCAGGCTTTTGAGAAAAAGTGTTAGAAAAAATAATGGGGGGCTTGTGCAACACCCCTGGCTTTAACTACGATTTATTTGGTAATCAACGTAATGCAACAAAAGCTACTGAGATGCGGTTGTATAAAACTAAAGGACCAGCTAAAATAATATATATTTTTGTGGTAATCAACATAACTTCTGCTATTGATTAAGCTGAGGTTGTATTTAACAATCCGAAAGATGTGCTAAATTAATGTTTTGCAACACATTATGCAACACATGCTGTTGAGTTGAAGCACTGAACCTGCAAAAGTCCGCTTTGATTGAAGTTTTTGAAGTGATCCTTTGAAAAAAAAAGCTCTCTGTGCACCTCATCAGTTTTTGGCACCCTCTCAGATGTCTTTCTGTTCCTCACCTCTTTTCTCTGCTATGGACAGATGAGAGCAGCTGTCAGACTCTAACTGGATAACTCATTAACCGGTGGCCACTACGGTCCTGTGTGTCTGGATTCATAAGACTAAAGGTTACATCAGACCGTAGAGGATTATTTTAGATACACATCGTGGGCTGAATGCATGGTACGTAAAGTAATAACACTGGCAGTAGGGTCAAGTGATCTCTTTCAGTCACAACAACATGCAGAGATGCTACATGAGTCTTAATATAGGGTTTGAAAAGAGTTACGTGGAAACATTTTCAGTAATGTGAAGATGATGCTCTTGCACATAATTAACCCCTTATATAGAAAAAATAACATGAATTATAAGTTTTTTCCATGTGATCACGTGGACACATTAATATCACATGTGCAAAAACACATGAAACAAGTGCATTTGGCACATTTCATGTAAATCCGCAAGTTAAAACTCATGGGATTACATGTGAGCATGATTGTGACATGTTTTCCACCTGTGGTGACGTGTTTTCGTACATATTTTACGAGTCGGCCTATTCGTATTAATTCATACGACCACATTTGTAAGTTTTGCACGATTTGCCTTGACCCCTGTGACGTTGGGGTTAGGGGTTGGGTTTCGTTGTTGTTGTTTTTTATCAGAATCGTAAATTTTTGCACAATTAACCTCGTATAAATTCATGCGAATTTGCCAACTCGTAAAAAAAATTACGAATTCTCATGAGATCAGGGGTGCGTTTCCCAAACAACGACGTAAGTCGTTGCTGAACGACCATAGTACGATGCATCGTTGGAGAAATGAACTACCTTGTCACGACTGTTTCCCGAAAGTAACTTTGTCGCACATTCGTCGTTTGAACGATGTTGGTTTAACAATATAGTTGATGATGTCACGTGGGAGGTGAAGTACTAATTAATCTGTGCAAATCGATTTAATGTCAGATTATTGCTGTAAATAACATATATTGCATCGGAAGACTGATTTTGTTATCGTGATATAGTTATCTATTGTTTACTTTCAAGATATTTATTTAACGCGCAAGTTCCCTCTTACGTCCCTCCTCCCAGGGATTCCCCAGGGTCTTAAAGCTCGTGGGGCTGCGCACATACACAGTTTTCAAATGCTGCGCATTCATTCTGTTTACAAATTTAAAGACGTAAAATAAAATTGTAATATATTTCGAATGATGGATATAGACTGTACTACATGTTTTTTGCTTATTTTGTTCAAAAGCATGATCAACGTCAAGTCTACATATGATAATAACAAGGAACGATGCTTGTAACGACAGGTCAAGAGCTGTCGTTCCAATGACACAAGTTAGCGATGCAGTTTGCGAACGTTCGTTTGAAGGATGGTTTCAGGAAATACCAAATCGTTGAATGATGTTAGTAACGATGGAACTTTTGATGTTCGTAGGCTAACAATGCTTTTGGGAAACGCACCCCAGGCTGGTTATATGGGTATTTGCTTGGGATTCACACCAAAATGTGCCAATATCTGTTGTTTTCACACATGACTCATGCGAAAACCGTAAGGCTTATGGGTTTGAGTCTAGTATATGTTGCTATGAATGAAACCATCTGCTAAATTTAAAAATGACCTTTTAATGATTTCCCTCCATGTTGCTTGTATAATAAAGCCGATTTGTTGTTCTAATTGCTCCATACTGTCCACGCAAATGCCTCAATCGGTCACTTGCGAGCGCACAAACGTTCATTGAATGTTTTCAACATTCAGCGTCCTCGGTTAACTCTGCTCTTTATCAAGAATTTTTATAGCAGAGAAATTTTCCATCCCAGCATGACAAAATCATTCGTCTTCAGGCTTAGACGGGCCAAGACTCATCTCGTCCTTACGTGTTCTCGTGGTCAATTATTCATCTCAGCGCAGCATCATTCACATTCACAGCCACTGATTACTCTAAACGCTTTGGCCCTGGGGGCTGAGCCGTCCCCCGACCGTTCACATTAATAACAGCTAATTAATGGAAGGGTTAGGAGAGCAGTATGGGAGTGATGAACGACGGTTAAAGCTCTGATCAAATACTCAGCCATTAATTAGCTTTACAAAGTCATCCTCCACGATCACAGTTTGTCCGTGCTGTTGACAGACTGCAAATGGAGGATGTGGAGTGAACATATTACAGGACCGGCAGCAGGCTGCAAGTACAAATGCTTTTTTTCTTTTCGTTTATTTATGAGTTTTTGAAGTTAAATTCATTTGGTATAATTGTG
Source organism: Paramisgurnus dabryanus (assembly GCF_030506205.2). NCBI lineage: Eukaryota > Metazoa > Chordata > Actinopteri > Cypriniformes > Cobitidae > Paramisgurnus > Paramisgurnus dabryanus. Next base: position 17,981,220 of record NC_133346.1, on the reverse strand, counting down.
TCATTTGAAATGTAAAAGTGACTATGGTTAAGTGTCAAATAAAAAAAAAAATGATTTAATTACTTCAAGGAACTATGAGAAAGAGCTCATAATGATCTGTCTTCACGTGTTCTCAACATGTTTTTGCACTGAGCACCTTTATGGTTCAGCACCTGTGCTTATTAAAATCGACACGTCATTGAAACCTTTCTCTAACTATAAACTAACTAATTGTATGATATGACACTATACTCCTCAAATCTGTGACAAAGCAACAACTACAATATATAGACTGCTAATGAAGTACGCATCACGTTTGTCAAAAGTGTGGCAGGTATGCATCAATCATTTTCACTTCACAGGTTTCAAATTCACATTTTTTTCTGCTTCTTCTCCCCTGGAATCAGACGAATATATCAAATCTCTCTTTCAGCCCTTTATAGTCTTTTAGTCGACACTTTCGCTGTAAAGACTCCTGTGAAGCTGCCATCACTCTGCTGTTGAGACCCTCTTTTGTAGAGATCTTTCCTGACATATCCATTTCCGCCAGAAAACGGCCCCGTGCCATGAAGATAATTACTGCCGTCATTCCTAAAGGCAGCTTTTACTGACCTGGTAGTGCTCTACATATGGCTGTGTCATCCAGATAGCATTCACATGCACTATTTTAGTGTATTTCCTCCCACACGCTAAGATAATGTTTGTGTTTGCATATGTCTCCTGTCTGTCCCCAGGGAAGGCAACGGTGACATCTGTTTGTTAGATTTTCCGCATTTGTGTCCTTGTGCTGTAGTTTTACCTGGTTTGCTCCGCCCATTTCAGACTCAGTGTTTCTGTCAAAGCCTATCTGCCCACTAAGCTGGCTGATTTCTAGCCTATTAAAGAGCACATATTGCCTGATTCACGTTTTTACATTTCCTTTGGTGTGTATTAGTACATGTTAATGATATGCAAAAGGTACAAACCCCACAGTAAACAATGACGCGAGTTATCGCTTCCAACGTAAATCTCTTTTCTTGGACTACCACAAACACACGCATTGTAGGCAACAGTTTACTTCCTAGGATTAGTGATGTAAAGACCGACATTATCATAATTCCTCCCGTTTCGGACTTAGCCTGTAAGTTAACTTCTGTTAGCATTGCATTGTGACCGAATCTTTCAAACATGGTAAGGAGCGTCACATTTCCGGCTGACATCAGAGGTATTCAGGCCAATCACAACGTACAGATTCGCATCGTGCGCCAGCCCCCACTGACCAGCACAATATGAACCCCTTATATTGGGCAAAAAATATTAACTTAATAAAAGAATAAACTGTATAAAGAATGTAACCACTTACCCTGCCCTGATATTTACAGAAATTACCCTTGTCCTGAGGACTCAGTTTGGACTGCCTTTTGATGCTTGCATATATATAATTAGCACTTTGACATAAAAGTACTGCTTGAAAACAAACAATTGTCATATTTTGGACATCTGAATAAAAACATTACAGCTATTGCAGTAGAGCTTTATTATCTCATCACAAAAAAAACTGATTATAAAAACGTAAATAATCTCCCAAAAATAATAACTTAAGTTGACACCACATTTAGTTTTTTTTGTGTGTAAATTCTTTAATTAGACACTTTTGTTTGTCTAAAGTCCCTCAGGTTTTAAGCATGGTTTTACTGCATGGATTAGACAATTACTATAATCCCTGTGTTCTTGTTACTAAGCAATACTGTATAAGGCTAAATTGACTTTTCCTTTACTGTGTGTGGCTGTGCTACACTCTCAGAAATAAAGGTACAAAAGCTGTCACTGGGACAGTACCCTTTCAAAAAGGTACACCTTTGTACCCAAAAAGTGCATATTAGTACTTCAAAGGTACATATTGGCAGTTCAAAGATACATATTTGTATTAGGACCTTTTTTAAAGGGTACTCTACCAGTGACAGCATTGTACCTTTATTTTTGACAGTGTACATAAATATTTTTTTATGTCAAGAACAGTAGTATTTAACCCAACATAAGTAGCTTTAACAGAGTGAAATAAATTCAATCTAACACGTTCGATTTTGAGAGTTTTAAATAGAAATGTGCATAATATCCAAAGCTAATATTTCTTTGAATACAATATATTTAAGTGTAAAATAGTGTGTAGACATTGGGAACAGCCTTGGGCAAGATTTTTTTTATCCATATTTGAGGTTCTATTGCCGTTTCACAAAACCACGCACAGGCCTCCCTATGGGGGTTCAGAAATCAGCAAGGTTCAAAGACAGGTTGACAGCCACCACAGGGACTTGGTGGTGAAGTTTACTCGGGGCTGACACATCCATAATTCACTCATTCTCATTTTTCTGAATGGCAAGTGAAAATTCGACATCTTTTTCAGCATCGCACATACATCTGTGTCCTTGATTTCAAAGTTGTATTAATAATCATGTATCATTTTACTAATGAATGAATTTCTTTAGAATGAAGGCTATGCTAAGCCTCCGCTAGCTGACTGAATGTCGGAAAATTGTATTCGAAAATTGACCTTCATGCATGTAAGGGGAGTGTATGCTAAATTCTTTGACCTCTTGTATTAGTCTTTATTAATGCGTATTAGTAGTGCAGGGTCAATGTTAATGTTTGCATGCTCGCTATTCTTTTACATTAACTTGTCTTTGTAAAAGTGTTTATTATGCAGTACAATACAGATCTCAGTGGCATAGAAACAGCAGGTATATGAACTCCCAGACAGCTGCAGGCAGTCCTTCTGGCTGCTGAACAGAAGAGAGCACACATACCTGCATATGACTATGATTACAGTGTGTGATTAAGGTAAATTTACATGCAAATGCATTCATTTATACACTTACTGTATATGTTTTAATTGGACTCATTACGCAGCTCAGTTGGTTGTAAAAATTAGCATTTTGAACAAATATGGGTAAAGCTTTGGTGCTAACAGGGTATGACAGCATGCATTAAACTAAGAATTAAGATAGCTCATCTTTACATTGTTTATACTGCCAATTACATACAGTACAGTAGGAATGTCAAAATGAACTCACAAAGGAAATCTTTTTTAAACCTAATTTAAATATTACGTGAAATGAACGAGACACATTTAAAGGCGGAGTCCATGATTTTTGAAAAACACTTTGGAAAAGGGAGTCGGGCCCAGTACCAAAACACACTTGTAGCCAATCAGCAGTGTCTACTAACTGACATCGTTGTTTGGGCTGCGTATGTGTGGGGCGGGTCTAATAAAAAGAAGGTCCAGATTCTATTGGGGTAGGGGGGCGTGTTTGTTTTGGTGATTTCAAATGTCAACATTGGCTTTCAGAGATCATGCACCCTGCCTTTAAGATTGTGCACTATAGTCTAAAAAAAATTCAATCGTAAAATCAACATACCAAATGTGTAATATTTGTACGCCTTGTACATTTTCCTTGTGTTGAAGCACACAAGATGAAAATTTTTCATTAATTATCATTATAATTAAGATATTTCATGCAAAACAACTTTAAAAGTACAGTATGATCTCAGACGTTTTGACATCACTTTATGCAAACGCACCAAAACAGATTGCAGAGATTATGGTTTGCCGGCACATGGGTCTCATTCAAAACTGCCCTTGTAGTTAAACAGCAGATGGGGCCTTTAGATCATATTAATTATCAGTCATGTTTTGAGACAAATTAGTAAAGATAGATAGACACATGATCAACTTTATGAATAAGGCAAGTGGAACAGATGGAAACTCAGCGATAAAGGACAAGATGGCATAAATTTGAATAAAAAAATAAAAACAGCGCCACAAATCTGTGGTTGAAGATTTAGGCTGGTTGATCTCTAAACCATACCTTTGTGCTCTTGAGCAAGATATTATTTAACCCTTTGAGCTTCACCAGAAATACTGTATGTGTACTTGGAAAAATCTAGATTAAAGGTGCAGTGTGTAACTTTTAGAAGGATCGCTTTAGAAGGAGAAATGCAATATAATATACATAACTATATTATCAGTGGTGTATAAAGACCTTACATAATGAAATGTATTGTTTTTATTACTTTAGAATGAACTGTTTTTATCTACATACACCGCGGTTCACCTTACATGGGAGTCGCGTCATGTTTCTACAGTAGCCCTAAATGGACAAACTGCTCTAAAGAGCATGTTTCATCCCTATTTTGTCTCAGACGGCCATATGTTTGTCCTGTGGCAGCTTTTGTGGCTTCTCATTGCGTTTCAAAATTAATGTTGGTTGCAATTCGCAATCTTACTGCTAGATGTCACTAAAAATCCATAATGTGTATTAAAAATCGCCATGAAAATAAAATGAAACACTGTAATGTTTGTAATATTGTGGTATTTTTTTTTTACAAATTACTTATCTGTGAGCTTTATTATAAAAAAAATCATTGGCCCTCATAATCTTTAATCAAAAACGCAAATCTCCTCCCCTCCTCAAAATGATCTCTCTTTACTTCTTTACTACTACGATCCAATCAGATCTCAATGGACAAATTCAAATCATTATTTCCTTATTTCCTTATATCCTCAATCCTTATTCAACTGCCTTATTTCATTTCAGAAGCCAGCTTCACTTGGATATACATCAACACACGCGACTTTAAACTAGTAGCTGTTTTTGAAACATGGCAGCTGATTTCTATCTAATTTCTGGTGCGTGATCTGTGACCATGTGCGAAAAAATAAAACTGTGAACAACTCAAGATGCTAGTTGGTTCTTGCTGGTCCACGATGGTTTGAATTGCAGTGTGTGCTAATGATTTTGTTGCATGCTGAATCATAACCACAATGCAATTTTACATTCCTAACATTCCCACAAGGGGATATAGTCATTAGTATAAAAGTCTTCTGCTGCGTTCAGGTTTCAGAAACGTAATCTCGTAACTAGCTTACAAAGTGGCAAATTCGTGTGAATTTGTTTGAAGAAAAAAATACAAGATTACAAAATTGTTACATCATCCCAAAGGGTCGGATTTGGATTCTCAGTCTGCTTTCAAATTATAAAGCAACAGATTGAAAAAAAAAACAGCTAGTTAGTCATCCCCTTTATAGCTTTATACAGTAGCAAGCGAACACAATAATAACACATGCATAATAACACCAACATTTAAAAGAAACATTATCAACCCCTTGAGTGCAGGGGTGTCCAAACTCGGTCCTAGAGGGCCGGTGTCCTGCAGAATTTAAATCCAACTTGCCTACGCACATCTGCCTGGAAGTTTTTTAGTATACATGGTGGTGGTTGAGAAGTTGAGCAGAGTGCTACTGCAGAAAAACGCTATATAAATGTAACTAATTGTTATTATTAATGTAAGACCTTAATTAGTTTGATTAGGGTTGGAGCTATACTTTGCAGGACACTGGCCTTTCAGGACCAAATTTGGGCACCACTGGGTTAGTGCCACAGTAACACAAGAGTGCATGTTAAAGGGATAGTTCAACCAAAAAGGAAAATTCTCTCAATATTTATTCACCCTCAAGTTATTTCAAACCTTTATAACTTTATTTGTTTTGCTGAACACAATGATATTTGTAATCAAGCAGGAAACAGGAACACCAGTAGATAAAACACTGTTGAGTTCAATGGTGCTTAAAAACGGTTTAATTACAAACATTGCTCAAAATATCTTATAAAAATAAAGTTGGTTCAACTTGAGGGTGAGTAAATAATGACACTATTTCCATTTTTGGGTAAGCCATCCCTTTAATAATGTATGACAGTTTCATGCATTGGCAGTTGCTTTGGCAAAGACATAACATCCATTTACTGTGGAATATGTTTCTGATTCACTTCAGGAAAAAAAGTGTTTGCAAAATGACAAATAAGCATGTTGCATCAATGATCTTATAGAAAAACAAATCTATGAAGCTGTAGCAGCCGATAAGCAGACGCATCGTGAAATAACAGATGCGGCAGATCAGCTACAGCTGGCAGGCACTGTGACAGCTAACATCTTGCAGCGACAACATACCGTGTGTTTGTGTGTTGATTTCATCCATATGTAAAAGCTGTAAAGGATTATCATTAAACCTTGAGCTTTTATCTGGCGGGCAGAGACGCTTATCACAGGTGTTTGTGGTCTTAAAACAGTAGAGTGAGGTTGTTTTAGCACTGAATTACTGTGGATAAAATCCATCGATCAAATGTTTTTTTTTTTTTTTTTTTGAAACAGTGTTGCATAGTTTCTGGAGTGTGAGAAGTAACATTTAGGGATTAGGGATGCACTGATATGAAATGCCGATATCAATAGCATTATGTTGTGAAAGTGCAGAGCGTACAAACTTCAATTCTGTTGTCATTGTCTTCCAATTTAAAATGAGTTCTGATCCGTTTTTCCACCCCTTTTGATTCCCAAGATATAATCTGCCCTGATCATCGTCTGTTTTTAAACAATCGGCTGATAAATGATAATGGAAAACATGCTTTTATCTGCCTATACTGATTGTAGGCTGATATATCGGTGCATCCCTATTAGTAATAGATTTAAGGAGCACCTATTTTCAGATTCATGATTTCGTTTGGTGTGTAAGTTTGTGTTAGTACATGTTAATGATCTGCAAAGTTACAAATTCCAAAGTATACAATGATGCAAGTTATCGTCTCCAACTGAAATCTCTTTTTTTTTTACTACAATGAAGGCAAGGATTGTACGCAACAGTTTCTTCCTCAGCCTGTTGACGTGGACTTGATACACATTATCATAATTCGCTATTGATCACCGCCTGTAAGTGGTCTATGTTTTCAAATTTAAAGATTGATTTAAAGATTGTTAACGATTCAAACGCAAGTTTTGAGCAGTGCAGATAGGGCTTGTTGTTTGCCGTTTCTACTATCAGATTTGCATAGTTTTGTTTTAGCTTCCTAACCTTACCAATCTTTTAAGTTCTGCTCAAGCCGCGCTGGCAAAGTTGATCGATCAGCTTGGTCATATGTATTTTTTGGATCAGATTCGGGCTTGTAAGGTTAAAAAAATATATTTCCAAATATGGTAAAAAGTAGAAGTCGACCGATAGTGGATTTTACAGATACCGATAACAGGGGGGTGGTCCCTGCTTGCCAATAACCGTTTAATTGACCGATAGTGCCGAGCTCCGGCGACCCGAGTTCGAATCCCGGCTTGAGGTCCTTTGGCGATCCCATACCACTCTCTCCAACCTCTACTTTTTCCGTCGTCTCTCAAACTACTGTCTATCAATAAAGGCAAAAATGGCCCAATAACTAAAGAATAATAATAATAATTGACCGATAGTTTTTAAAATGAAAACTGGATTAAAACAAACAAACATAACACTCAAAGTAAAACAGCTGAAATGTACTACAAAAGTCATAAAACAACAGTACTGAATCATGAAAATGTGCTAAATAAAAAAATATATAAATTATAAGTATTGAGGAAAATACTTCTGTGAAATACTCCCATTGGTAAAATTCAAATTACATAAATTATATATGTGTTGTCTTGTACTTTTCAGAAATACACTATCGGTGCAGATTAATCGGCTAAACCAATTAATCGGTCTACCTTTAGTAAGGAATGCCACATTTCTGTCACTCTCTTGAGGTATTCGGACCATCACAATACCCCTTGGATAGCTGGCCAATCGGAGCGTGATTTTCAGAACGGTGAGCTTTGTAAGAAAAGTTTTTTTTTAACCATAAACCACACAAACACATTTTATTACACAAAACGCACAAAATAATGTTATTTTTAGCAAAATAAAAGTGGCTATTTATTTCACTTTTTTATTTTCTTTGAGTTGTTTGTGTGTATTAGTTCATGTTAACGATATGCAAAAGGTAAAAACCCCGCAGTAAATGATGACGCAAGTTATCGCCTACAGTGTAAATCTCTTTTCTTGGACTACAACAAACACACGGATTGTAGGCAACAATTTACTTCCTGGAATTGGTGATGTATAGAAGGCCGACATTATCAAAACTCCTCCCACTTTGACTCACAGCCTGTAAGTTAACTCCTGTTAGCATTGCATTGTGACCGAATCTTTCAAACAGGGTAAGGGGCGTCACATTTCCAGCTGACGTCAGAGGTATTCAGGCCAATCACAACGTACAGATTAGCTGGCCAATCGCTGGCTTTTCAAATCGATGAGTTTTGTACGAAATCCATGCGTTTCAGGAAGAAAGTGTAATCTGGAGCTACAAAAATGAACGCTATGTGGAAAATAATGTGTTTTTTTTAAACCATAAACCACGCTAACACACATTGTATTATACAAAATACACAAAATAATGTTGTTTTTAAGCTTATGAAATAGGTGCACTTTAAATAAATATTTCATTTTAGCGCAAACAAATACCTGATAATGTAATCAAAAATGTATAAGTACTTTAGGACTTAATTCTCACAATTTCACACAGTTTAAACGAGGAGTCATCCACCGTTTCCAATAAAGTGAGTGCCACATACAGCATTATATAGAAAACAGGCAACGATTTTGCCCACAGCATGTGTCTACACAACATCTTACTATTTTTGACAAGCTACACAGCACCTCCAGCCGCTTTAGTGAAACCATCTGAAAGAAATAAAATTACAAACACTGCATAAATTGCTGTGTATTTTCAGTACACCATTGCCCCGAAGCCATATCGTGATTGTAGGGCCGTTACCCGCCTGATCTGCAAATGATAAACCTGATACCATTGTTATCACTAAACAGGGAACACACATACAGATTAAACATATATACTGAAAGCACTGTAAGTTGCTTTGGATAAAGCTTATGCACTATGCGTATATGCAAATGTATTAAACATGCAAACCAATCAGCTGTGCCTCCAGCTTTTTTGGTTGCACTCCAAAAATTGCTAACAATAAAGGGGCAAACCCAGCCATTATGGTAAATTAACCCAGAAAATGTTTAAATTTGACCTAACATCTAAACATAGGTTAAATTACAACCTAATGGTTGTGTTTGTCCCTTTTTGACCCAAAACTGCGTTGAATAAAACAAACATATTTGTACAAAAAAGATGCTGCTGACGTCACGACTCGTGTGGACATTACTATGATGTATTTATTCAGATTGAAACAAATATTTCCGACACATTCTTGAGATTTGGTCTCGCCTTATTTTAAAGCATCACACATAAACCAAGATGTTTTTGAGTTATAGGAGCTGCTATTTACGAACACCTCAAATCATCTCCAACGGTTTTGGCGATAATCTGCAAGTGGTATGGTCTGTAACCATCGCACAAGAGAGTGGAACAGAGCAAAGACAAAAAAGTAAGGCCACACGATAGATTGCACTATAAAATACATCGACAATTGACCCTTTCTGCAAATAGATTTGTTGTTCGGCTCTCCCTGGAGCACTTTTCTTTGAATATAATCCAAGTCTTTTGGCAAGAAAGAAATGATTACACATAATAACTGCCTAAGATGAACAGCATTGGCACTGACGGCTCTCCACGGTGATCCGTTTCACATGGCTTTCCTTTTTTTGCAGTTCCACAGGTCTCCTGCTTTCCACATGCTCGGCTTTTTTCGAGATATGACAGACAAAAAAGCTCAATGTTTTCTCTGATAAACTTACAAACATCATTTACACATTGTACACAGGGCGGTGCGCTCCAATCAGGTCTGTCCAGTGTCCAATCTGTTATTGATTTATAGAAATTAAAACGGCACACGTGGATCAAGAATCCATTAATATTTTTCTTTAACTAAAGAAGCATTTAAATGTCATGTTTTCGTATGATCAAGGCAGTGGGCATTGGTGAATAGTGACAATTGTTGTTGTTTTTTTTTGGGGGGGGGGGGGGGGTAATGGTTACTCTAAATATACATAGAAAGTTCATTTATGGGTCACATAAAGCAGTCAAATGATCCCCTGGCTCCTATTCAACTGATGGCTGTGTTGTCGTCCTC